>NW_015112796.1:484120-563238 GCF_001443285.1 Poecilia latipinna | reverse complement strand
AGCAAAGGAAATGACAAGACATATATCCATTATGGAGATGATCGGTTTTGGACGGGCGATGTGCCCCTATTGCATAAGCAATAATGAAGAATGACTGCTATTATTAACAATACAGGGAAGAAGGTTTTTAGTTATCTAGCTTTGCTAGCAAAGTCGTTAGCTAGCACCTAGCTAATAGCACAACAACAACAACAGCCTAATGTCTGTATGATAAAAATACTGAATCGATAGATAAGAAGAGTTTTTCCTCACCTGGCTGTCTCCTCCCCTCAGTAGTTCTTCAGAGTAAGCCAGACGCAGAGGCCTGTCAGTGTCTGTTGTATTTCATTACCTCTCTGCTTAAACCGCAACTCCGTGCTGAAGCAGAAACGATTCTTCAACGTTTTCCATCATGTGACAAGTAGCAAGTCTACTCCACTTTATTCACCAAAAACGTTTTTTTTTAATTCACCAAAAACTGTTCTGTAATCTGGAACGTTCTCTATGTTGAGCTCCAGTTAGCCGCCTTATCTCACTGTGCGAGAGGCAACTGCGTCATGCGTCACGGGCAAAAGGTCAAAGGTAACAAGGTGACCGGAGGGCTTATTATGTTGTACAAAAAAAAAAAAAACCCAACAAAAAACAAATAATATTAGTACATGTGTCATGTGTCAGAAGAGAGCTTAGGAAATAATACAAAAAATAATAATAAAATAAAAAATTTGACCAAAAGGGCACTTCTTGGGGGCAAGGAGCAAAAGGGGCAGGTGCTCAAGCACCCCTTGGCCCCCCCTCCCCCTTTTCACGTGCTTGACCATGTGTGTAAATATTTGGTTTCAGCTGCTAATTCTGTTGCACATGAGTGACTTTTATTTGTGTGGGACTCTTGCAAGTCATATGGAAATGTGGCATGTGATAAAACAAAAAAAAAGCTAATTAAGTTTGGTGAAATCCAAGTAAAATCTGAATTGTATTATAATTTGGCTCACACTGTAGACTTTAAACCATTTTCTCATCACGCATTGTATTTTTCACATCTCAACTTTTCCATTTTTTTTTTTTTTTTTGCTGCCTCATGTGTCTCCTCTCTCTCCCCCTCCATGACTCCATCTGTGTGCAACGGTATGCCTGTTAGTTGTTGGTACAGCGAAGCGGTTGCATTATCTGCATACATTATTGATGGGAGCAGCACACTGACTAACACACACAAACTCCAGCCGCTAACAGGGATGATAAAAAGATACTCTCAGTACGGACATAAAACACAATGTTACACACACACCATCAAATGAAGCAAAAAAAAAAAAGTTATTTAACTTATGTTTATCTGTTACTGTACATCAGAAAGAGAAACTAAACGTAGCAGGCATTCATTCCGTTTGCTCATTTCTCAAGAAACATATGCATTTATCCATCTCTGAGGCATTTAAGCTGCTTGATATACACAAAATTAAAAGCTGCCCTGTCGGCAGCTCAAGTGCCTGAACATATATCAAATGATTAACTTCGAACAAGAGGGTAGGATGAGTTATTAAAGAAAGGAGTACTTTCTTTAATAACTGAGGTGAGGGTAACTGAGTGGATGAAGGCGGAGAAGGGAGAGAGGGGATAAAGAAGAGTTCCCAGCATCTCTTTTCCCAGGGCTTTGTAAGGGGCTCGTTAATAATGCATGGTGTTTAGAGCAGAGCAGGGGGAAGTGGGACTCCACAAACAGCTCAGCCCGGCCTATCCCGCTGTGATGCAGTCCCACTATGTTTTTTGACGCTTTTATTCCCCCATCCTTCTTCTTCTCCCTTCGCTTTTCTCCCCACTTTTTCCTGCGTTGTCTTCCTTTTCATATTTCTGTTTGTTTATGAAATATCATTTTGCACTCTGCCTCTCAAGCAGCTTTCTTCTAATCCTTGCCTTGTTAACTTAGTGCACTTTCTCACACTGAATGTTTTCCTTTTCCTGTTTGTGAAAATTACTGAATTGTTTCATTTTGTTTGCTGAACAGTGGAGCTTTTAATCCTATGTTCATTTTCCTTCCTTTTACCTCCTTCAGAAGGAAAGATTAGAATGTTAAATAGATGTAATGCAAACATTTGCATTGCTTTTAATATTTTCACACTGGGATTTTAACTGAAAAACCAGAACTAAAAGGAGTACATAGTTAAGTAAAAGGACGATTTCATGGATTTCAAAATGTTCACCAGAGAAAAATTTAAATGTTTGGCACATTGTTAGTCTGTCCCCTTTATACTTAAACAAAAAACTGGAGCATCATCATAACTACAATAATATGGAGTTCACCTGCATGTAACCTTTTATATTCAACCTTGTCAAATTCATCATTCATCATCAAGCTGGTCAGAGAATGTCTTCAAACATCAGCTTTCATGTGTTGCCACATATTCTAAATTGTAGAAGTCTAGACTTTGATTAGGCCATTCTAACAATGGCTAATCAATGATCTAACCATTTATGACACTTCAATCTCAAGTCCTTTGCAGCTCCTGGCAGGTTTTCTTCCAGGATTGGACTGCTTGTAGCTTCCTATGAAAGGTTTCCCTTTACTTGCTGTAGAGCAGCAACACCACAGCACGATTCTGGCACCAGCATGATTCACTGTAGAAATGGTGTGCTCAGGGTTATGTGCAGATGTGGCTTTCTCTCTCACACAGCTCTTTGCATATTGGTGACAAAGTTTCATTTGAGCAACTTTTGCCTTATTTTCGCCGTGTCGCCTGCTGTGGCCCTTGTAAACTAAGAATAAACAGTTTACGGTTTTTCCTTTGCTCAGTAGCTTTCTTCTTGCGACTCTTCCGTAAAGCCCAGATAAGTTGCGTTCACAGCTAATATCAAACACGTTGACAGGCTTTCCTTCTGGAACTGTGAAACTGTGCAGCATCTGAAGGGTTGCATGGGCCTCTTGGAGGCTTCTCTGAACAATGCCCCGTTTTTTTGGTAGGAGTCAGTTTGGTGCGACTCCCATCTGTTAACAGTTTTGGAGTTATATGATTTAAATTTAAGCTCACTAATGTTCTTTAGCAAACCTCTCGAACCTTCACAGGACAGCTGGATTAAGTTCCACAAAATGACTAATTAGGTGACGTCTGAAGAGAGCTGGGTGCATTTGTTTTAATTCTGTGTTACACCAGTGCAATCCTCACTTTTCAGACCCATCCATGTAAAAGAAAATTGGAAGAAACATTATCCTTTTCCTTACATGTCACAATTAAGCACTGCTTTGTCGCATGCAATTTATGTAACGTAAATTGATGTTTGCGTGTGTGACAGTGCTTCTCAACTCCGCTCCTCACCGCCCCCCTGCTCTGCATGTTTTAGATCAGAACAGCTGATTCAAATGATTGCATGACCATCAAGTACTGCAGAAGCCTGTTAGTCACTCAGAGACACAGTTCAGGTGTTTGGCAGAAGGGACCGGAATTGAGAAACACTGCTGTGACATGACAACATGTGAAATGGGTGTAGATACTTTTGTAGGCACTGTGTGTTGCCTCAGTACTCTAAATGTGTCTAAAGCCATGTCCTTATTATGTTGTGCATATCCCCAGGAGATGAAGATACGTCATCCGGGTCCCCTTCCGCCAGATGATGGACGAACCGAACGTGGAGCGTGACTGCAGCCAGCGCCCTCAGGGAGCCCCGGGAGAGGGAGCGGCGAGCAGGTGACTGTTCGCTACTTCAAGCAGATTTGTTTGCACATGCGATGAGTACGTTTACAGAAAATAACAGTGATGACATTAGAGGATCAGAAAAGTGTGGGATAAAAGTGAAAATGAGACAAACGGGGAGATTGAGTTGCAGCTTTGCAGCTCGTCTTGTACGGTTGGACCGAAGCTCAGTTTAATCTGGCTCAGCAGGAGTGACGCACAAACTCCCTGCCACTGGCTCCAGACACACTCTCTAATCCCACTTGCCTGCTCTGTGCATGTCTCAGTGTGTGTTATGTGAAAGCTGGACGTAATCTGCGTCTCACTATACCAGGACATTGAATTCACAAAATAAATAAACTAGATTAATGCTGTGTTTCACTTTTCCAAGCTGTTGAAAATTCATTCATCCATCCATCGCCTATGCCCACCTTTCAAGAGGCGGGAGGCGGCGTTGGCACCCTTTTATGGAGTCACATTGCTGCCAAAAACTCTGAGGAGCATATCAATCACATTAGAGCATATGTTAATCAAGAGAGCAGAGCCGCATTTCCATGTTTTCGTAGGGCCATGAACGCACCACAGAAAGCGGTAGAACGCCCTGCTGGTTGGCATATTTTTTATGTTTGCCTTTGTAAGTCTGTATATTGATTGGTCTCAGAAATCACATGAAACCCAACAACTCTGAGGTCTCTTTTTGGACCTTCTAGGTTTGAAAACATTTCATTCACTTGTTCACCCAGCATCCACCAAAGTTATCTCCCAACTGTGACTTTTCATCCAGTTGCATTAATTGCTTCTTCTGTAGTTTTGCAACCACATTTGTTCTTAAATTGTGTATTTTTAAATCTATGCCGTGTCTGAAAGTAGAAAAATCTTAGTCTAAATTAAAACTTGATTAACTTTCACTGTTTATTTGTATTTATCCACATTTCTCTCTGGCTGCTGCTTTATAAAGATATAAATAAGAAAGATACAGATGAGAAAGAAATCTGACTAACAGCTCCTTTACTAAAGTGCTCAGATTAAAATTATGTGATTAAACATAGATACAGAGATTATACGACAAAAGGAACATATTAATTTCATTGTAACTATAGATGTACACACACAAAAAGTGCTTATAGTGGAAAATAAACTGCAAGTGCTGCTGCAGCCCCATTAGTCAACTGTGAGAGTGTGTGTGTGTTTTTTTTTTTTCTGCAGCAGTTGTTATACTGCCCAGCTCCTGTCTCAGCAATAAACAAAAAGCCAACCTTTCTGCCTGAGATCACTCTTTCCTGCAGCAGTTGTATGGCAGGCTCAGCTTTAACGTTGCAATATTTATATTAGGTATTAAAAATCATCCTTTTTAAACAAATGCTTTATTAAAGGGAAAAGCAAATGTAGATCACCAACAAACAGTAGTGTTGCACGTTTAGAGGATTAATTAAGTTTTAGGGTCTGGACTGGGAAACATTTCTTAATCAATTTCCCCAGGACAGGCACTCAGATTATCTATAGTATGTTTTGTTTTGTTTCTTGCCTCACACACACTCAACTGATTGCAGCTGCAATGTGTTACAATCACAATCCAGACAAGCAGATTTTTACTTTTGTTCCTTTCAGAAAATGTTACACTATCCACCCAGAAGCTCATGGTAGAACATTTCTCTCTGTGAGAAGGCTGGTCAGTTTTTTTTCTAGGTTTTAAACATATATTTTTTCTATATTACGTATTGAAAACAGCCTCCATTTTCTTTTAAATAATCAGTCTATCTTTTACAGGAGTAGAAAACCACTCAAGCTTTATCTGCTGTTATTTTACCCACAACACGTCCGTTGGCCCAAGCTAATGCTACACATGTCATGGTGGAAAGAGAAGTTAGTATGTTGATATGCAACTGGATGGGAGCGGTAGAAAACTTTTTATTTGTTTTATTTACTTTGGCAGGACAAATTAAAACTAATTTCTTTATCTGCCCTGCACAAAACACAAGATCTATAATAGCAAATAAAATAAAAATAAAAATAAAAATTAAATAATTATTAACACTACAAGTACAGCTTCATTTAGCTCAGACACAGAGAAAAAAGCAAAACAAAACAGTGCTGCTGTAATTATATCACATGGTCCTATACACAGGAAAGCTCCTCCCAACAAATTTCCTAAGATGCTAAAGACCTATTAACTTTTCACTCTTACCTGTTTTCTTGTGACTCTGTTGTATTCAGATCCCACTCTGTATCATTCATGTGTAACAATGTCTTAATGTTGCCAGCCTAATTTGTAGATGCATTTATATTTGGGAACCTCTGATTGGTCGTTATAAGCGGCACTGCTAACTGTAGAGAAGCAGGCTGGTTCTGGCAGAATTTACAGACACCAGCTAGTAATATAAAAAGAACAAAGCTGCAAGCTACGTCAATAAATTCGGATGCAAACATCAATTGTGACTGAAGCTTTATGTATGCTTTGATCTACCTCAGCTGTTTGAGTGGTAATAAAACAAACAGCATGAGAATAAGAGGCACTGTGCTTTTTTTTCCCATGGTAATCTGTTTTGTTTCCTAATGATGAGGCTCGGTGTTTTTATTCTTCTGTTTTCAATAAGGACTAGACATAGCTCTTAATTATTAATCAAGATTCAAAACGGCAATTTGTCTCCGCAGTCCAACCAGTCCCATGTGAAGCTCTTGGTTCTGCCGCAGCAAAGGGTTTGCTTTGTCGTCAGTCTGGACGGGGTTTAGGCTTAGCACTGGTCTCGATTTAGAAGTGGATGTGTGGAGCGTGTGGGTGCAGACCTAATAATATACAGCTGTGACACATCTACACTTTTACCAAGCAGTGATTAATCTCACATTTATTTCCAGATTCGACAAGAATCCCTCTGAAAATGTCAGGGATTAAGTGTAAGGTTTCCTCCGATGCTATTATTACACCTGTTCAGAAAATAAGCTGACATTTCCTCTCTGATCCCTAATCGTGAATGCTGTCGTTGCAGAACAGGAACTGCAGTGCTGCTGTGGCTGATTTGATTTGCTGGGCTTGGACTTCATCTGTGTACTCAATCAAAGCCATTCTGGAAGGAAACAAGCTTATTTATAAAGGGGGCAGGTTGTAAAGGAGCACTTTGCCCCAATATTTCTATTGACTGAAAAGTGCAGACATTTGGCTTCAAATCAATCTGGTCTTGAGTATCTGATTTCGTAGAAAGTAACCTCAAAGGAAGAGTGTAACTGAGGAGATTGTATCTATGATTTTGGCAGCTTTCCGTTTAGTAGTAGTTGGTAGCATGAAAAAAGAGTAAAAAGAAGTCACCCTTTGCATTGTGTTAATACAATTTGAGAAGTGCTTGAAGGGAGCTGCAGCAAGTGAATATGAAGAAGGAGATGGGTTAAAGGAAGTATTGCAGGGCTAATATGAGGAAAGGAACGGCAGAGAGGATCAGGAGACGGCTATGTGCTGCCAGATGGATGGATAATGTGCTTATAATCAAAGATCCCCCAGGAGACACTGCTGTCTGCCTGCGTCACTCAACACTCCTCCGCCTTTCTCAACTTTTATCACACTTGTCGTCTGTCATCACCTCCCTCGGTCTGCTGTTTTCCTCACCTATTTCCTCTTTATCTCTGCTTTTCTTCCCCTGTTTCTCCTGTCAGCAATTTGCTTCCTGTAATGGACGGCGCTAATGTTCAGCTTCTGTCTATAGGGAGATTCCTTCCTGTAGCTGCTCACTGAGGGACGCACCAGACCTGCTGAGATCATTCGCTCATTCATTTAATCGATCCCAATGCTGTTTCTCCGTACAGCGTTACTGCCGCCGCCTCTCATTCATCCCATCATTCATCTCTCTATTCTTGTGTTCAGTGATTAGTCAGCAATGAATTATGGTATTAATTCAGTCTACAAAAGTGTGGAATTTGATTTCAACCCATTTCAAATCTGGATTTTTCCGTCCATCCGTCCATCCACTGTTCCTTCCTTCCTGTTTGTCTTTCTTTCTTTCTTTCTTTCTTTCTTTCTTTCTTTCTTTCTTTCTTTCTTTCTTTCTTTCTTTCTTTCTTTCTTTCTTTCTGTCTCTGAAGTCTGACCACTGTACACATATCTGCCTTTTATTTTAGTTTAAAATGTATTTTAAAAGGATTGTTTACTCTGAAAGTTGGAGTTTTATTTTTCTTATTTACTAAACAAAAATGTGTCGTAGTCGGGGTTTTTTATATAAATAATTGTTTAAATAATTTATTTTGCTATGTAATGATTCTCTTTTGTAATTATTCACTGTGAGATAATCTGTTTCTCAGCTACAGCCTGGTGGAGTCATGATGATGTTAAAGGGATCTTGGGTGTCGGGGAAATGGAGTCCCAGGCTCAATGTGGCTATAAGCTCCAGATGTTGATCAGTAAAGACAAATAAACTGTAATTACCTGGCCTGTAGGCCACAAAACATAGATCTAAAAAAAAAAAAAGAAATTATGCTTTCTTTTTCAATTAATAACCTAAAACTAACATTTTATAAGGTGCTTTAATTTTACAAGGTGTTTAAATCAGTTTGTGCATAATCAGGAAATCTTAAATAGGACATGTAAGGCTGCATGAATTGGGCTAAAAGATCTTGAAAGCAACGACGCATCAAAACTCGATCTAACACCAACCATGTTTCCATCAACTTTTTATAGGCATTTGAAAAGGTTGATGGTGATGGTGAAATTAAATTTGGAATAACTTCCTCAGTTTTGCAAAAAAAAAAAAAAACATTTTCACTTTGGCTTTTCCAAAAACAAAAAGAGATAGAAAAGGGAGATGGAAACGAATTTTCCTAATAGGTTTGATCGATGAAGTGTTGCTTTGCTGTCCTTTCTCCAGTCTTCGTGTAACATTGTCAATTCTAGTTGAAGTGACAGAAGAATTACAACTTGCCCGACGGTAACGCACGGTAAAATTACGCTTTGCGTAGTGGATTGGTTTGCTCCAAACTAGTAGATGGAAACAAACTTATTCATGTTTTCTTTTTTGTAACATTTTAAATGCTCCTTCAAAATTTGCAAGAAAATCGGATGGAAACATAGCTACTGTTGGCCAATGTAACATTTTTTTTTAGTGTAGCAGCGTTATGCTGGCTGAAACTAACGTTTAACATCAACAATGTTAAGTTATTATAAAATAGAAAACCTTAATTGAGATGTCATAGCAACATCTTTTATAACTCGAGTATTTTCTGTTAAAGACAGAAACTCATAACTGGCCAGTCGGTTATTCTCATCCAGCCACAGTCTGTACATCTTTAATAAGCATGTTTTCTTGTAAGCTGATATGCCACTATCTAAAATGTTGCCCAGCTCCTCGATGCACCATTAACCAAACCCAGTGGACACCAAGTTGGCCCATTATGTCCTTCCCTCCGACCACCACAGCCTTTCAACGTTCTCATTTGTGACAACTGCGTGCTTCACAGTTACACAACAGGGACTCATTTAAAGGAAAGTGCGTCATTATTTAAAATGATGAACTGTTTGTATTGATTGCTATTGAGACTTGTGGGCAATATTGCATCAGGTGGTTCATAAATCAGCCTAAGAGACCATTAGGCTACACAATGCCAAAACTGACGTCATTGTTGGCCTCCACCCACGTAAAATCCAAAAATGTCACAGAGGATCTTTGAACCTCACCAAACAATACCAGCTCATATGACAGCGTTGTGCAAAAAAGCAAAAGAAGAAGATGTATTCAGCTTTAGCTTTTTAAATGTATTTATTGTATTAAAATTGTTTTACGTCTGTCTAGTGCTGTTTTTTTTAGGATGGTGGTGCTTACAACATAGTTGTTGTTAAGACCTTAAAACGTTGGAAGCCTAGCCAAACATCCGTGCTCTTACCCTCCACTTTCTTACATTTATACACATAGCAAACAAAAGCATTGCAACTGAATTGTGTCAGCTACTTAGGTTTAATTTCTGCATTCAATAAATGTTACATCCTTCTTTTTTTCAGCTCATATCCATTTTATAGGACAGTTTGCATGAACTGCAAATGAACTTTGTCAAATCTCTGGCAGTTTTCTGTCCTGTCCATTCAGAGGTCTTATCTTTTCTCTTCAGCACAGGAAGTGCCACAGTATGCATTTTGCAGACACAAAGCATGTTTACTCTCATCACAGAACCGTTCTGTTTAACAGCCTGCATTTCCTAATTTAGGACTAACGTTGCTGTCAGTGGAGAAGAGAATGTATGGACTTTGTTTACCTGATTTGTGCATCACCTGTGTCTTTTCTTGGGCCAAAACACCCAACACTAATAATCCTTGCCCTGTTCATTGATTTGCTCTAAATTAAATTTAGCTGGCATTAAAATAGACCTCGTTTAAATATTGTAATGACATATATTTTCCTTTAATGACAGGTAAATGGAGTCTCAGGACAGGAGTCGCTCCCCGTCCCGCAGAACCAGCCGAGTGGAACAGGTGGTGGGACGATGGCTGAGACGGTCCAGAGACTTGGGCAGCAGGTCTCACTCTCTGAGCAGGTAGGCTTCTGTTTTGTTTTCATCTAGATGCAGTTGTTAGGTAATCAGATTTATCTGACTTGACTGTCTTTTGATGTGGAAACTGACCCTGTTTAACATCAAGACCTAGAATCATTTGAATTTCGTCCTTGTTCTCAAACAAAATTGAAACAACTTCAAACAAATCAATCAAGTCAGAGTTTGGTAATGGCATATTATGTGACTAAGAAAGAAAAATAAGAAAGAAAATTAATCTACAAAAATGGAACTAGGTAAATATTACACAACAACCTTTTATTTCCTCTTTTTTTTTTATTCCAGCTGTCAGTCGGATCTCTACACAAAACCAAAATTCTTGGTTTTAATTGCTAGCGGGAGTTTTTGTTTAAGGATCTGTTTATTATAAGTCTTTTTATGTATTGAAAGACTTTTAAAAAATGAACAGCTAAGACTTTTTTTTTCCATCTCATCATAAAATTAGAAAAAGAAAATGAAGTCAAGACAGCCACCTTTTGAGGCTCTGAGTTTAATTAAGATGGAATGATGTGGATCCTTTCTTCTAGTCTAATAACTCAAAAATCAGAAAATCACTTCAGTAATCACTGTGACCATGACGTTAATATGGATGCTTGTTGTCTAACATCTGAATTGGTAACAGATATTGGAGACGAAGCTGCTCACATGGCAGAGACGACCTGCTTCATGCTGCTTGACCTCTGCGAGTTTTAGGGCAAGAAACGCTGCCAACATTAGTCGTTTTATTTTTAAAACCCTTGTACTCTTGTTTCACTTAAGTTTGGGAAATCACAGCTTTTGAAACAAAATCACAATAATTTCACATAGAACCTCCAGCGACATGGTAAGACGTCCTCCTGATGCTTTGCAGAGATCGTGCTACGGCGGATGGGAAAACAGGAGAGTCCGGTGGCTCCGATCAGAGAAATTACCCGTTCCGATTCAACGTTCAGATCCAAAAGGACCCGGACCTCAACTCCCATGGCCTCACGCTTTCCAGCCAGATCCCCATCCTGGTGCAGGAGGTCACCACAGGTAGGACAATTTCCTCAAAGGCAACATTAATTGTAGTTTTGACAGAAAGTAGCGCGCAAAACGTAATGTCTGTTAAATAGAAGTATCACAAAGTTTCAACATTTAGAAATGGCTGATCATTAGTTTGTATCAGATATTTTACACATTCTTGCTCATCTGAGACTAGTTGTGGTAGTTTGACTTTCTCCACCAGGTCACAACATCCTATGTCACGGGGTGAATTTCTACAAGGAGCTGCAGTATTTTAGTTTGCTGAATCGGTGCCTTCTGCCCCAGCACAATGTTCCCTGTAATGAGTAAACTCTTGGTTGTAAGTTTAAAAGCACCCCTCTCAGGTATACTGAAAGAACAGAAAAAAACTAAAACAAAACCAAAAAAAAAAAAACACTAACACTTGGTTTCTTACATAATATATGTTCATATTGAGAAGGCTATTCTTTATGTTTCAATTGTAGAAATACATAAATTGCTACATTTGCCAAATTCTTGCTATATGTTTTCCAAATAATCAACTTTCCATTATAAAATACATTTACTTTGCAGTAAACCAAGATCCCTTGCTGCAAAACACTGATTACTAGTTCTTGTTTTGTTTTTTTGGCAAATACTGTTGTATTAAAAATAAAGCATTTGTCAGCCTTTTTTTTCCCCCCACTGTAATCTCCAGCACACCGTTTCTAATTTGCATAACAAATGTCTTCCCAGCAAATTAATGCGTGAACTTGTGCCAGACCTCTGCAGCCCTTTGGTCGGTACAAACTGACAAAGTAAAAACCTCCAGCTGGGGCTGCTGCTGTACGCGCTGATGCTGCAGAGATGCACACAAAATTACATTAACAGAAGGAAGTGCTGCACGGCGCTAATGTCTTTGTTTGTGTTTGCGCGTGCATTTGTGGGTGTTGTGAAGATGTGAGATAATGTAGATGCATGCAGCTTAAGGTATGCCCAAGTATCTCAGCTCAGTGCAAGCACTTCCTCCTAACGGAATTATTTAGCACTGACCTGTGTCAGAAGAAGTGTAAATGCAGCAGAGTTTGGAAATACTGTAAGGGAGATTTGGTTTGACCGGCTTTTGTGACCATACTAACCATGTAGTTATTAATTTACGTTTACTAACAGTGCTACCGTAGTCTTCAGTGTGTTTTCGATGACAGTTCATATGACAAACCATCACAGAAGTAATGCAAATGTAAGGAAAAGTGCACAAACCTTTTTTTTTTTTTTTTTCAAATTGAAATCTGAAAACATGAGACCCAACTCTTTATTTATTTATTTTTTTAACTTACATTTGACTGGTTTTGGTTTTTATATGTTAAAAAAAATCCTTTTTGAGCTTTCATGTGTGCATTAATTTTTTCACTCGTATTTTGAGGCTTTGTGGGTGAAGGGTTCACACAGTGACATCCAAACAGCCCTTTGTTGCAGTAAATTCACTTTGAAATACAGGGGGCATCAGTGGGGATTCAAGATGACAGCACCCAAGAAAAATGCTGATATTACGGATTAAATCAGACCCAAAAGGACAAAAAATGAAGCTGCTAGAAAATGTTTTCTCCTTGAGACAATAGAACTGTATCTCCATTCGACTTGATGTGAAATCTCAGCATGCAATATAAATCTGAAAATCATCTGTAGTGGTCTTTCAATATTAGGTAATTAGGTGCTAAATACAAATGCATGCTACATTTTGTTTAGATTTCCATTCGTAAAATATGTTGAAAACCAAGTACTGACAAAACCATTAACTATGATTTTTTTAATACTCCATCTTGAGTTGAATTTATCTCCTGAAATACCAATAAAATGTACTAAAGCTTGTGGTTGTAAAGTGGCAAAATATGACAAAATTTGGAGGTTATGGATACTTTTGCAAAGTTCTGTGTGTTTTTGCTAGTTAAAAACTGGAGTTAGCATGTTGGAAACTAACAAACTGGATCACTAAAAAACGGATTAAATACTGTAAGTCATCCTTCCACAAAGATGCTTGAACATGGCAAATCACCTAATAATGAAGAAAACATTTTAGTACCCAGCTGTGAAATGTTTGAACTGAGAAACTGAAAGTGCAGAGGAACACAGATCTGAATCCCTCAGAGGCTCAGGGGCACATTACAGAAACTTTTCACTCTCATGTCTGCCTCAAGTTTGTCCTGTCACCATCTGTCTCTACCCATGAAGCACACACACACACACGCGCTCACACACTGGTCCTCACTCCACTAGTGGCTCCTCCTCTGAGCCTTGGCTTAGTTTCACTACCCTCTGTCTCTTTGTATATGGCTGGTGCTGCAGCATCTTGACAGTGAAATATGAATCCTTTATTCAAAAGCCTTTTCAGACCTATCAGTGTCACCGGCTGCTGTCCACATTGTTTTTAAAGAAAATATCAAGTGATAAGCTACCTGATATTGCACGCTAAAGAAAGGCAACGTAAACAAAGCTCAAACCCACGGAGGCTGGACAAAATGATGTTCAATTCATTTATGCATTTTGTTCATAAACAGATCCACATAATTTCCTTTGATTTATATTTTGAAAACACTTTAATTACTTATTCACATGATATAAACTCCTGTGTTCAGCTTGATAGCAGACCTCAGTTTTGGCATCTCTAAGCCTTCATCTTGTCTAATGAGAGCTCCTACAGTGTCGAGCACATTCAAAATGTCCTTGTTCATTTGTTTCGCTGAACCTGCTGCATAATGCTTTGTGTAACAGCTTGAGCACAGGACAGAAAGACGTGTCCAACAAGGTGGCAACCAGGAGACGTATCTGTAATCAATTCACAACTCTAACAGCTGCTAGAAAACCTATCAGTTGAGCAGCCAGTCGATTTTAAAAACAGCCGTAGAGACAATAAACGTGAGGGTGGATGATAGTGTTGAGGAAGGACGGAAAGATTCCTGTTGCTGTTTTGGGAAGAACAAATTTTGTTTTTAGAACAGTGCCTTGCAAAAGTGTTAATGCACAAGAAAGATTTTCAATATAACTCTTTATTCAATTGGATCATTTTTGTGAACAAACAGCAGACAAGTCAGGAGTAAAGTTGTGATGAAATTTGAAGCAGGGTTAGGTTGTAAAACAACATTGCAAGCTTTAATTATCGTCCCATAAAGCCTGGCCTAGAAAAATAAATAGCCTCTTTGGCACTCAACAGTCTAAAAAACTCAACAAAAATTCAACAGTCACAAAACGGAAAAGGTCTGTACTTTTTCAAGTTTGGAGGACCCCGAAGCGCTTCACACTATTTTCAGCCATTCATCCATTCATGCACACATTCGCAGACTGACAGAAGCGAGGTTACCACCGGACCCTCTAACCCCCACCAGCAAGCAAGACGGGTGAAGCGTCTAGTCCAAGGACACAACAGAGACGGGCAGAGTCGACGCTCGAACTGGCAACCCAGTTCGAACAGGACGAACCCCTGCTACCGTTGTCTTGGTCCTAGTAGTGCCCCATAAACTAAATCTCTCCGTTTGTCTCTTGCACTCAGCAGAGAGATACGCAGTGCAGGTGTGGGGCCTTAAGCAGAATAAAGTTAGGGACCCCTCTTCCTGCTGAGAACATCACCACCACTAAACACTGTAGGTTTCAGGTTTGGATATGAGAAAAGTTAGAGGATATTGTGACTAGGTGATCATCAGTGGGTTTTCTTAAAGATAAACATCTAAATATTGTTAGACGTTAATATAGAAACAATCTGTGCTGTGGTGGCGCAGGGGCAAAGCACAACCCATGTATTGAGGCCTTAGTCCTCCCTCCAGTGGTTGCAGGTTTGATTCCCGGCCTGGTGACATTTGCTGCATGTCTTCCCCCTCTCTCATAACCCTCTTTCCTGTCAAAACTACTTTCAAATAAAGGCCACAAGAGCCAACAAAACCTAAAAAAAAATACATATATATATAGAAACAATCAGAGAAAGATTATAATTCTGATTTCTCCTTGTCTTTATTGAAACTCTGTGTAGACTAAATTAGCTGGTAAATTACAACAAACATCTAAAAATCACCTCGGGTGTTAAAACCGAACCGAAACGTCAGCGTGGGAGATTTCTGTTGGCGACAGTGAAACACAATTAACTGACTGCTAATATGCATGTTGTGGGACAGCGAGCTCTTTAGAGAGCAGGATGGAAAATATTGCATTGGAGTCAGATGAAAGGAAATGACTAGAACACAAGCTGCTGCCCGTCATCAGCGCTCACGAGCCGTGTGAGCTCAGACGGACTGAAAGCCCCTCAGGCCTGACGACGCGAGGACGTTTTATGTGTCCAGGTGGTCCTGCAGATGGCCGGCTCGTCCCTGGCGACCAGCTTGTGAAAATCAATAACGTGGCTGTCGATGACCTGACCCCAGAACAAGCTGCTGAAATAATCAGGTCTGCGCATTCAAACGCAAAACACAGGCTCACGTATCTGAATGTTGTTGCTTTAGTCTGTTTGTAACAGGGTTTGACCATAACAACCAGAACTTTTGTGTGTGTGTTTGTTTTTTTTTCTTTTAGGGAGTGTCAAGACACGCTGACCATGACTGTCCTCAGAATCCTGCATGTGAGTCTGCTGGTAACCACTGAATGTGGGGATTGAGTTGGACTGGTCGGACCAATTAAACCTGCCAGTCATGGCTTTGTACTTTGGGAGAAAGGCGGAGTACCTGGAGAGAATCCACGCACGCACAGGGAGAACATGCGATCGCCATGCAGAAAGAGCGGCCCTAAACGTTACACCGACGGAAATAAACTGCAGCTTGCCCTCATTTCCTAGTGTTTTGGGTGTAAAATATTAATGAACACCAAAATCTTTGCAGGAGGAGGCAGACTGAGAGAATAAAACACCCTGACTGCACAGTTTAGTGGAACTCACTGTAAAACATTTTCTTGTGTTTGCAGGTGTTATCACTCTGACAGGGTTTATACTGCATGCTTCCAACCTTCCTTCCTTTCTTCCTTCCTTCCTCTGTTCTTTCCAGACAAATAATAATTCTTAGTTCACAGACATCGATGCCAAAAGTAGTCATGCGTTGCATAAAAATGACACGATGTAGCTGCCTTAGTTAACTGTAACTGTGTTGTTTGACATGTTCTCTTTCTCCACTTGCTTATCATTTTTTCAATAGAGTTTATTCATTTCTAAGCTCTTTGGATTCCTGAACTATTTTCGTCTTCAATGCTTGCCCCCTCCGAACATGATTTAAAATGGAGCTGAGGATCAATATTCAGGAGAAGAGAGTTTCGTGTCTCGTAGGACTTCTGAGTAAATTAACCAGCATAGTGTGTTTCTAGAACAGCCTGTGCAATTCAGTGTCTCTATTCACATGGGATTCTGAAACGCTGCAGTCAGCAGAAACATTAATCAGGCTCTTTCTGCATCTGAGCTTGAGGTGAGGTGCACCTCATCCAATCCACTCACCCGGCACACGCCGCTTTATCAGTGTTGCATGTGACAGTAGGCGAAACCCAGAGGAATTTCCCCCACAACTAGGTCTACCTAGAAAAGGACGAGGCTCTTTTGTTTACTGCCTGAACACGTGTCTCGCGCAGCGTCTGTGAAACCGAGGTGTGTGTTTGCATTGAGATTGATTTGATTAGATAATGGTAAATAAATGGCTGCTACTCAGAGAGTCTCATGAGGAGTTTTTGCTGACGGAAACACTTATCAAGTGATTCATATCTCGCCGCTCCCTTCAAGAAATCATTACTGAGATTTAAGGAATCTCTGCAGATCGAGTTTTATTAACGTGTTTTCATCCCAGGGCCCGAAGTCGTCGTTCATCACGCCTGAAAAGAGGGCCAAGCTCAGGTCCAACCCCGTCAAGGTCCACTTTGCGGAGGAGGTGGAGGTGAATGGACAGTCTCAGGTAGGTGTTGGTTACCTCAGACAAAAAACGTGAGGGGGGTTTAATCTCAGGAACGTCTTTTCGTGTGTGAAATCTCACACAGGGGAAGACAGGCAAAAGATAAAAATAGGCATTTGTTCATTTTTAGAGTTACAGAAGTGTTGTCTTCCAATCAGCTTGATAAATCTCAGGAATCTTTATTTTTGGACACACAGTTTGTTCGCCTGAGTTAAAGTCACTATAAACATGAAACTCCCTCGATCCCAAAACGAGCCTGCAATGCAGAAACATGGGATCCACACACAGTTTCATAAACACTTCAAGATTTCCATCTGCTTCTTAAACGACACCGACTTCAACAGTCCCAAGCAAAGAGATAATTTACAGATTTTGCTTTACAAATTGCTTTTGATGTTGATTTATATTTTCCAGTATTATTTCATCATGTATGCAGTTTTTTTCCCTGTTATTCCCTTCGTTCTTGCTGGTTTGAGTTCCCGTCTTTCTTGTGGATTTAAAAGCAGCTACAGGAGGAAAACGCCAGAAACTGGAGTGTCCATTAGTAAAGACAGAGGAAATGTGGATCGATACCTAAACCACTCTTCGGTCCTAATTTCTGCGATTGCAGGACATGTTTAGATTGAAAGGGAAAAAGCGGAGGGGCATTCAGGGGAGACAAAGCAAGAGAGAAAGCAGAGCAGAAGACGGCGGAGATGGGAGGGACCTAAACTGCTCTCAAATCGACTGCTCTACGTTTGAACTTAAAACATGCCTGCATCAATGTTTCATAGCATCACATTGTCAGTGGAGGAAAAACACTTTCCAAAATCATAGGAGAACAGGGATGACTCACTGCAGAGAACAAGCAGGGCAGACAGAAACAGGCCAGTGTGATGCGCAGAAATCCTTTGCAAGAAAAGCCAAAGAGCAAATGTTCTGTTTTATTGCACCATGACATGTAAACAACGTTTTGTTTTTAATGATGCCGATTTATTTCCAGTTGCAAACTTAATCATAAACAAGCTACAAAAATACAACAGTTCAATCTTGCCTTGCAACATTTTGTTGTGGAAGTATTCATACCTTGTTTCTTCATCTTTTCCTGTATCAGCTTTGAAAACACAATGTCTATGGTGAATTATTGTGGTGGTACAATTATGCTGGGGGAAGGGAAGAAGCAAAGAGGTTCGTCGTAACTCCGGAAGATCTGCAGAAATCCAGAGCTCAGCTGGGAGAGTCTATTGACAACTCAGCTAGTTGGTGTTCAATCTTAATCATGTCTTTACGGAAGAGCAGCAAGAAGAAAGCCAGGCCTGTTTTCTGGCCCGGCTTGCCGTTTGACACAAGGCATTTAGAGGTCACAGCAAATATGGAAGAAGGTGAAAAACTGAACTTTATGCAAAGATTGCTACAGAACTGTGGCAAAACAACTAACACTGTTAGTTTCACGCTAAACGAGCAGTTCCCATGTGAAATATGTAGCTGGAAATATCATGCTTTAAGTCCAGACCTAATGCATGCCACACAGATTTTTATATACGGAAAGTACACAAAACCATGCACAATATTTGTTCCACTTTATGCATCACTTTGTGTTGATCTGTCACATGCAGCAGAAGCATAATAGGTTTATAATTGTAACGCTGAAAAAATTAAAAGGTCCAATATTTACAGATACTTTTTCAAGGCGTGCGTGCTACTTTATATTTCTTCATGCTAGCATGTCCTGACCCCGTTCAGCCTTTTTGTCAAACGCTTTTCGCTGATCTCTGATGTTCCTGTTTGTTTACAGGGGAACTCACTACTCTTCCTGCCCAACGTTTTGAAGGTGTATCTGGAGAACGGGCAGACTAAGGCTTTCAAGTTTGAGACCAGCACAACTGTCAAGGTATTTTGATATGACAGTTGACGATTTTAAAGCCTGAGACGAGCACACACGACTGGTTCACAGAGGGATTTTTGTGAAAATAATCTGCAACTTCAAAGGAAAACTTGCCAGAACAACATCTAAGTGAACATGAATTTCTCTCAAGATGGCCTTTTGTTTTTCTATTCTAGGATATCGTGATGACACTGAAGGAAAAACTCTCACTGAACCGAATTGAACACTTTTCCTTGGTGCTCGAGCAGCAGCACAACAGCAGCAAGCTGCTGCTGCTGCACGAAGAGGAGAGGATACATCAGGTATTAACACACATCGGGAGAACATATAAGCTTTCATCTGCTTGTGCAAACGTATGTCTGATATGATGTATGTGTGCGTGTCCTCAGGTGGTCCAGAAGAAGGAGGTCCATAACTACAGGTGTTTGTTCCGTGTTTGTTTCATGCCCAAAGATTTCAAGACGCTGCTGCAGGAGGATCCCACTGCCTTCGAGTATCTTTACCTTCAGGTACAGCTCTGAGGGAAATAAATGCTACCTGGAGATGTGTGTGTGTGTGTGTGTGTGTGTGTGTATGTGTGTGTGTGTGTCTGTGTGTGTGTGTGTGTTTTTCTTTTTTTTTGCTAACGTCTGTAGTTTTTGGAAGTGATTACTGTTCATATTGCTATGTAATGAAATGTAATATGTTTAGTAAAACTAAACCAAACATAACTAAGCTAACATGTTAATTCTGATGAAATCGCTGAACTCATTTTAGATGCAAACATAAATTGTACAAATTATGACCATGAGATTAGTAAAATAATGACTCCTTGTTTCTACAGAAAGATTGCTGAAGGACTTATTGAATTAGTGAGTAGGTGTGATATTTTCTGAAGTGTTATGATTAACTTAGTTGACAAATTTCCATCTGGTGTGGAATGAAAGCTCAGCTTCTTCAGAAAAAATACCACCCACCCTGTACTGTTTTTATGACAAGATACATAAAATTGAAAAGCTGATGCAAAAACATACAATAGTAACATTGCTTTAAAAAAAATGCCAGATTAATTTGCCAAATCAAATGTTCATCATTCGTGTCGTTCCATTTCTAAGGGGGTGAACGATGTGCTGCAGGAACGCTACGCCGTTGAAATGCGGTGTAATACCGCCTTAAGACTTGCTGCGCTGCACATTCAGGAGAGGCTGGTGAGCTGCGGACTGTCCCCCAAAGCCAACCTGAAGATGATCACGTAAGCCTCTGTGTGATTTATTAAACTGCAGCAAAGAATCAGAAACGCATTTCATGATAAATATGACGCAACCTTAAGCTGCGTAGGATATTTCCTCTTCAGGAGTTATGCGAACAAGCTTCAGCAGTTTTGTGTATTTATGTTTGTAAGACACAAAGCTGCCTAGCAGAATAAAATCAATGATCCCCAATAAAAGTTAATCTCACTGCTACTTAAGGGTATCTCAGAATACATTTGCTCATTTAGCAGATGCTTTTATCTGCTTAGAACCGTCATTCAGGTTTTAGCACATGAGGACGTTCTGACATCGGCATCAAGAATGAAATCGATCGAAAAGTGTAAGCATAAAAGGTGAGGAACGCAGACAGACAGGAGGTGCTCTGTGCTCCGACAGTGTTTTGGTATTTTGTTTCACTATATGGCAAATGTGGAAGAAGAATCCAAACTCAGGATTTGAATCTAGAGGTGTCAGTTCCTGACAGAGAATCACGATCGTATTTTGGTCTTGCAAAGAGTCTCGGGTCTTGTTTTATATCTGCAGTACTGATTACACTCTTGGTTACAGTTTGATTTGAGTTTATTTTCAATTTAAACTGAAAGCTGTAATCCAGTACCCAGTGCATGAATTCATATCCTTTCATCATTTTTACAGCCACAAACTTAAATATTCTTTTTGCGATAAACCAACACAAAGTGTGACTTTCTCTCTTTAATAAAAGCTTCCACATAGCATGATGCTGCCACCACAAAGTGTATTCATGGTAATGCAGAGCATTTTTTTTTTTTTTTTTTTTTGCATTCAGATCAAAAAGTTCAGTTTTGGTCTCAGATGACGAGATTGCTTTCTTCCACGTGTTTGTGACGCCCTGCTTGGATTGTGGCAAACTGCAAAAAGAGTGTGTTGCAACTTTGTTTAAAAATTAATTTGGATGCGTAACTGATTCTTAATTAATTTTCCCAAATATATTAATGGAGTTAGCCTTTGGTTATGCTGTATTTTATTATACAGATTCTTTTCTAGGGGACAATAACACTTTTTGAAAATCTAATCATGTCATTGATGGAGATACTGGATGTTTACTTCCTAATGGAAGTTGCTTTTTCTATGTTTGCTCCAGGAAGACTTGGGGCATAGAAAATTTTGTGTCGTCCACATTACTGAGGAACATGCGAGAGAAAGATCTGAGGAAGGCAATCGGCTTTCACATGAAGAAAACCCAGTCCCAGCATGATCCCAAGCAAAAGAGCCTGTCAGTAGATCAAGCACGGATCAACTACCTAGAGGAGCTGAGTGATCTCAAGTCCTTTGGGGGAAAGTCCTTTGGTGCCACCTTGATGGTAGGCTTTTTCCATCTAAAAAAAAAAAAAAAAAGAAAAAGAAAAAAGCTGACATAGACCAGCAAGATTTTTGAAATTCCTTTGTATTTTTTTTTAAAATAAAATTTCCTGAGCTGTGCTGTTTTCTTTTCTCTTTCTGATCTCCATCGGGCTTCCAGCTTCAGGACAGGGAGTCAATGGTGAGCCTGCTGGTTGGCGCGCGCTACGGGGTGAGTCAGGTGGTCAACCACAAGCTGAGCATCATGACAACCCTTACCGAGTTCAACAGCATCACTCGCGTCGAGCTGCTGCCGGAATCAGACAAAGTCAGCCTCGTCAAGATATACCTGCAGGACATCAAGGCAAGTCCCTGGAGGACTAACACACCAACTTGTTCATGATGTGCATGCTTGAAGGGCTCAGGTTACATTTTTATGCAGTTGCCTGTAGCTTTTTCTGCCTTTGTAATTGAGACAGAAAAAAAGCTTGGAAGAAACAAAGACTGGTGACATTACGTACAGGACAGCAGAAAGATTTAATTAAATGCATTCAATTTAATGCATTAAATAATGGCTTCCCACAAAGAAAGTAGTGACAGTAGCATTGGTAGCTCGAACTTACAATATAAGTTTATAAAGGTGAAGATTCATAATGTCAGATTTTTATAATCAAATCCATGTTTTGATTTCCTTTCTCATAGCCCATCACATTACTGTTGGAGGCTGGTGCAGCAAAGGATATGTCTTGCCTCATAGCAGGCTACTGCCGTGTGTTCATTGACCCGAACATCAACGTTTTCCCCTGGATAGACGACAAGAAACACAGAGTTTCTGCTGAAGAAGGTACGTGAGCAAAAAAACATTTGAACAAGATTTATTTCATTTCTTAACCCTTCTGTCAAGATCCACATTTAAAGTTCATGTTTTTTCAAGTTAGACAATCTGACATTTAAATTTCCTCTGACGGCTTAGAAAAGTACTGCTGCTGATTATAAAAGCAAAAAACTACAAACCTGAAAAAGTTGGTGCCATGTTGGTATTTATCACCTCTATTAAAATCAAAATTGCCCACAAAAAGAAGTCATCCAGTTAATGAACTGTTTGTGATTTAGACAAGCTGTTTATCTTCCATTTTTATCTTGTATGTTGTAGAAAACAAATGCAGGCAAATGGAAATATTCGTACAGCATGAACTATTTCACATTTTTTCACAGTCATGAGTCTGTTTACTGTGTTTTAATGTGCTAATTCAACAGAGAAGTTTTTGTTTCTGACGTGATAAACAAGGAACAGAATCACTATGTTTATACTGCGATTAAATTATAAATAGTTACTGTGTTCACTCATTGTATGACTTCTGCTGGAGATTTTGATTTGGTAGTTATTGAGGTGTCTAATAATAGAAGTGATGAACTTTTCAAAATTGTAGTTGTGTAGAAAATGAAAATAGTGTATATTTTTATTCCCACCTCACAATATCCACTGTTCTTTTGTTGGTCGGACACATAAAATTTCAATAAAATACAATAAAGGTGGTGGTTGTACTGTGAAAAAGCTAAAGTGTAAGAGTGTTTGAGCCAGGCAGTAAATTCTGCAAAACTTGTGTCACATGTTTGACTGACTACTGCTTTAATATGGGTTTACAGGTTATGTGTCAAGATGTGCAAGTGACTCAGAGGACTCTTCAGACTTGAATATGGAGCCGTTGTACAGCGTGGCGTCTCAAGATGACAAACCCCGCCCTCGCGTTAGATCCCTGTCAGACTCTGAAGGAAGGAAGAGGAAGGACAGGGACCGGATGAGAAGCAAAGACTGCAAAGGGAAGGGAGACGCACCTGTGGAGAATAAAAAACCAAAACAAGAAAAATATCTCGATACTCCAAGAGAGTCAGCTTCATTAGGAAACGGTAAAGAGGAAAAGAACGATGACACATCGAACAAAAAGAGGCTTGGTGCACAAATACAGATTCAAATAACCGGCAACGATTCAGGGGCTCACAACGTAAGCCCTGGAGCTGGAGAGGAAGAGCAGCCGTCTGCATCAGAAGCATCAGACTCATGTCACACTGACTCTCACGTCCTCACCAGTCCCTCCAGTGACTCTCTTGATGCTCTGGAGGAAGATGATTTAATTTCATGCGCCTCCTCTTCTGTCCAGACTCAAGCTCTCTCACAACCTCACGTCTGCGTCCACTCCCCTTTTCAGCTTCACCTCCACTCTGACGGACATGTTCAGCCTCACCTCCTCACTCCTCCTCCACTTCACGCTCATCCCCTCATTCACCTCACAGTTGTTAGCTGTGCCGGAGAATCGGGAGAAAGAGGAGGCGGCTGCAGGAGATCCGGTGACGGAGCTGATCCCAAACTTATGTCCACTCCGTCTCTGAGCCCCAAAGGTCAAAAACATTCAGGTGAACTCTGCTCAGCGGACAGCTCGCTGTGTTTCGCTGAGCTCTCCCGTCTCGCAGATCTCCTGCCGAGCCCTCCTGAGGCCAGCGAGGACGATGATGTCGAAGATGACGAGCTGAGGCGGAAGGGGAAGTTACAGAGCAATATAAGTGTGACGCTGAGAAATGCAGATGAAGGTGGAAGTGCTGGAGAGCATCCTTTCTCCGCTTCTTCGTCGTCCCCGTCTTCCCACAAAGACTTTGTTTTTAACTTTGACCAAAGCGATGCTCGCTGCTACTACAACCTATGCTCCAACATCACCCCTGACAGCGCTCGCAGCCTTCCAGGCCCTCAGCATCCTAACATCCATAAGGACGAAGCGAAGGCTGATGGATCTGAGCCAATTCCCATCCTCCAGCCGCCCCCAGGATTCGGGGACAGCAGCTCAGATGAGGAGTTCTTTGATGCAAGAGATCGCTTCACCTCGCCTGAAGATCCCACATCAGGTGCTGTCCGAAGAGGTGATTTATCTTTGGCCAAAACGTTGTTTGCAACATTCTTCCAATGTCTTTGCTGCCATCTGGTGGCTGTAGAATTTAGTGCACAAATGGTTTGAGTAATGAATCACAACATAATGTGTGCAAGTTTTTCTTGCACACATGTAATCACAAACGAAGACTAGTTGCTAAAAAAAACTAACACCTTCAATGGTGAGTGAGGATGAGTTTCAAGAAACGAGTGACATGAACTTAAATTTCTAACTTGTTGAGATTTCCATTGGGATATAAATTAATTTTCTCAATGTTTCTCTCTCAAGTGGTGCCTCCCAGCTTCTTATACCACAGCAGATTAGAAAATATAGGCAGATAGATTAAGCTTTGGAAAAGACAATGTCACTGACCTGCACTTGCATAAAAGTTTTCTTATAGGAAGACATGATAATTGTAAATTAAACTCGATTACCTCAGCTTCGTGAACAGCTTAAGCAAAGAGAAACGTGAGTAAATATCATGTTGCTTTTACACAGGAAGTACAAGTATTTTTCAAAACATGTCAGTAATGTTTTTGTTTTTTTATCACCTTTGTTTTTTTTTTGTTTCTTGCAGGCAGTCAAACAGAAATGAAGCTGGACACCCTGAGCATTCTCAGCCTGAGTGACATCAGAGTCTCTGTAATGGACACAGAAATGGACAAACAGGAAGACCAAGAGGAAAGAGAAAGCAAAGACTCAACATTTCTCCTCCGGAAGAAATCCAGAAAGCGACGCTCTTTCATGGAAACTGATTACACCTCCAGAGTTACGTATCCAGAAACTGATATTGAATCGGAGTCCAATTTAAACCCTTACAGGTTTCTTAAAAACATTTTGACAGGTCTAAATGATAACCCAATACTAACTTTAGATCCACAACCCTCGGGGCTAACCCAGAATCCCAGCCCTACCATCTCCTCTCTCACTCATTCTGAAGGAGAGCCGGCTCAGCTCGAGTCCAAACCCATCTTGTCAAAGCTTTGCTCCCATGACCCAGGCTTTCTGTCTGCTTCTGAAAAAAACAGGAATCTAAACCCCCCCTCCAGGACCAGGAAGCAGGAAATGGAGATGGAACCAGATGCAATGGAATCCAAATCAGTCACAGATCTGGTGAAGGTGGTTCTTCCTACCATCACCGTCGTCCGCTGCCGGGTCGATCCAGATGGAAAAGAGAGTGCCGATCGGAGAGGTGACGGAAAGGAGGAAGGGGAAGATCAAGAAGAGATTGGTGAGAAAAAAGAAGCAGAGAAGGAAAATCCAGTAGGTTTGACGGGAAACGGACCACTTACTAGTCATACGTTTTTGCCTGATACAATTGAGGAGCACGGGAAAGAAGAAAAGAAAGAGAACGTGTTTGACGTGTCATCCAGTTTAAAGAGACCCCTTGTGGGTGCTGAAATACCACAGGGTGCAATCATAATGCCTCATAGTTTCACAGAAGTAAATGAAAGGTTGGTCACTGCACATATGAACAAACATGTTGACAAAAATTTCCTTTCACTGATTTCACCACCTCCTCCTCCACCATCACCGCTTCTCCCTCAAACACCTCCTGCACTTAAACCAGAAATGGAGCCTTTGATAAAAGAGGCGGAAACCTCCAAAAACATAACATCAATCAATAATACTGCTGTAGCTCCCAAAGAACAGAGTAATAACCACAGTGGCTCTGCTAAATTATTAAAACAGGCTTTAATAAGTGCTAATGATGAAGAACTCATTCATGAATCTACAGAAAACTCTAATTCAGACAACGTTTTTGACGATGAAGATGATGCAGATGCTAGTAATTCTCTAAGTTACTCTTCGGCTAAGAAACAGAAAGACAGGACTGTAAGTGCAAACAGTTTCCTTGGTGATTATTTAACCCAGGGAACTAAAGATGAAACACACATCAGCGCTCAGCTTCTTTTAAACCTTGAAGTCCAAAACAGGGACCATTCTGTCAATGCTGACCACATTCTCGCTATAAAGTCAATTAGGGCAAAACTGGGAGCTGCAACAAGCATCATATCCTCTCTTAACTCAGGAACTGCACTGAAAAACACAGTTACACCAAAACCAAAAAGTGACTCCAACTTGATGAGTAGTGAACCTGCAGAGAGTTTAGGAAGTCCTGGCATCGTAATGGCAAAAGCTGCCACACTGAATGATCTCTCCAAAGAGCTTCCGCCCCCATCTCGTTTTATCTTACAGACTTGTTCACCGAGCATCATGGACCGCTTATCTGCCTCAACCCTAAGGGGGAAGATTCAAAACTTGCCTCTTTATTTATCACGCTCCCAAGAAAGTCTAAATAAAGCAGGGGTTGGGAGTTCTGCGCCGAGTCCAGCTGGGGAAGCTAGTAGCGACATTGCATGTACCACCGACAACGTTCCTGATATCACACAAACCCTTGACTTAGAGACATGCACAGCACCTGACTCAGCTGAATCAGATGATTCCGATGCAACGCTGACTGGATCTGAATTGGATGGGGAGTTTTTTGTAGAGACAACAACAGCAAAGAGATCTCCTTTGGCGTCTGAGAAAAAAGAAGTTAGTTGTCAGCTGCCTGTGCAGACTGAGCCCAAACAGCATAATCAAACTCTTTGTTCCAGATCTAATGACAACACACCAGGACCCATAACAGAGCCTCCTGCATCTATAACAAGCCTATTCCAAAGAAATACTTCTGGGCTGAACACCAACACTCCTGGACCTGTAACAGATGCTCCAGAACTAAACATAAAAGTCAACAGTCTACAGGAAGACATCCCAGGTTACAAAGGGAGCAGTCAGTCTCCAATAGTGGTGACCACTCAGAATCTGAATGGACCACGACTTGCTTTTCATGGTCAATCTCAAAAAGCAAGGACAAGCAGTGACAGACCTTTGATGGGTCTTTGTAGTCCCTTGGAGCAGACTTCAGACCCGTCAAAAGTATCTGCTGGTTGCAGAGTGTTCACCATCTGTGAGGATTTGTCCCAGACAAGTACTCCAGCAGACCTGGTTGCCACTACGCCCCTGAAATCGGAGTTTGGTTGCAGTTCTATACTTGCATCTGGGTGTGAGTCACTAGCAGAGGGGGTCCAGGTGCCCCTGGATGCCTGTGGCTGTCCAGCATCATATACAAACTGCTTCAGTGGGGAAGACAGCTTTGATGATGAGCTTACAATCTATGAATTCTCCTGCCGCTCTCAGAGCACTGGCATTTCTCAAACTTCCAGAGCAGGTCTTCATCTGATTACATCTCCTCCTGTTCCCTCCTTTATCCCTGCTTCCTCTACCGTCTCCCCTTCATTTCCTCAAACCATCCTTTTCTCCTCCTCCTCCACCTCTGAGCTCAGCCCTCTTCTCTCACCCCACTCAGACACCTCGGAATCCTACTTGTCTGAAACCCACAAGGACACTCTCACCCATCTGGGTCAGCAGCACTACCCAGAACCTCCTAAAGGCTTCCAAGTTCTTCGCAGAGATGTTGATAAGCTTCTATCAATTTTGGAAGGTAGCGGTGGCTCTGATCGTTCTGCGGCAGGACTCGGAGGTCGTCACGCAAGGGACACTTGCCCGGCGCACTTCACAGAGAACAAACGGGTTCTCCAGTTAGAAGCACGGCGGCTCATGTCTAGTTGCCAGAAGGTAACGGGGACTGGGCAGAGCCCGGAGGAAATGCTAAGGTTTTTAGCTGACAGTTTCCGAACGTTGGTGGAGCTGGCCACCGTCTGCCTCTGGTTCTCTGGTTGCGAAAGGTGCGATCGAAGAAATGCAGAGGCAGTCGCAGGCCTGGCAGATGTCGCCCGCTCATTCAGGGACTTCTGCTTGGCGGCGGAGCGGGCAAGCAGCAAACGTAGTTGTCAAGACCTGAGCACCAAGCTGCTGGCCAAACAGTGCACAGCACTTACCGCCTCCGTCTTCTGCCTCACCCAGCTGTTTCGTACCCTCACTGCACTGTGAGAGAACAACCTCAGATTTGGTGTCATTGTCCAGTCCAAGAGCTGCTCTAGACTTTTATCAGCTGGAACACTCAACAATCAACATGGCAGAGCCAAGTTTGATGCAGTTAACAGTGATCATGTGTAGAGGTGCATGTGATGACTTTCTTTATGCTGCACAAGTTTTGCTGTCCACAAATGGTGGATTTGTAATATTTAGGAACTGATATACTTGAATGTATTCTTTATCTAGCAAGTGTATTATTTATTTACTTATTTATTGAAAGGGTTGCTACTGTGTGTCTGAGGAGGCGTAGAATGTCATTGGAAGAAGAAATGTTTACAGACTGCTTTGTTAGCAGGAGAAACAATGTGTGCAAGTCCCATCACACACAGTAAATGGTTTTGATTTACTCATTCGCAGGCCTTTAGTTTACTCAGCTTTCTATATTAATATAACTTGATGATCCTCTGAGATCTGTGGTTTACTTATTCCTGCATGCAGTGCCTTGCAAAAGTATTTTTTATATATTTTTGCCACACCCAATTGCAACCTTTTTTTTTTCCCTTTAGATTTTCTGTGATAGGCCAACACAAAAGAGCATGCACAGCTTTACTTTGTGGTGGTGTATCACTTAAAGTCTTGATAAAATACATTTTAAGTTTGGAGTTATAGGAAGTGTGGAAAAAAGTTAAAGAAGAGCAAATACTTTTGCAAGGTGCTGTACTGTGCTGTATATTTACATAACCCCGTCCATCTGGGAGGATCTTTTTTGAATGTTACTGTTTACAAAATCTAAAGTTGTGTGATCCGAGGAATCAAACCGGAAGTTGTTTGCTGTTTTTTATACATAGCAGAGGAATGCCGGTGTATGTGCATTACAAGATCAGTTTGAATGAGCTGCATTCAGTTAGGTGCAAATTTGCACGAACCTTTGGTATTATTTCTGAAAAGTTAAATACAATGAACAGCTTTTATCTTTGTTTTTCCAACTTCCTATTTTTGCACCTGTAGTTAAGACTGAACCTTCCTATGCATATGGATGGACATTTATTTTTCTTGGTTACAAACACTAACTTCCAAACACGTTTCTCCAAATATTGTTAATTATATATATATATATATATATATATATATATATTTATTTTTGTTTATAGTTGTGTGGATTTTAAGAGTCATGAGTTGCATACCTCGTTTTCAAGACAATGAAAACCTGCACAACTGTGTTTGAGCTCGGCACACAGTCAGAAACACCTATTCGTACTTACCTACCCGTCCTTTACACCAAGTGCTTTCTTACTGCGGTTGACAGCAACGAGCAAGAATCCAGTCACAGCAGAATCTGGCCACAGATATCCCAAACTGAGCATAACCCCAGGCTGCAGGGATGATTATTGACTGGTTGAGCTTTTCTCAGCTTTTCGTATGTTTTGTGGGCAGTTCACTGAAAACTTCACATCAGTCCAGTCTATTTTGAGATCCAGTCATCAGAATTCATTAGATTCCAATTACATCTAGCACAAAAACCTTGTACTACACTGTTATTACCTAAAGTTTATTAACCTTGATAAGCATTTTCACTTGGAATGTTTCTTAAAATTGAACGCCTTGAATTACACGAGACTTGCATGTGCACTGGAGAAATATTAATCAGGAGTACTTCTACCACTTCAGTGCTGGGAACACCATTTATGGCAATCAGTGTTTCTATTTATGATAAAAACAACCAAGGCTTTACTTACTGACATGTACTGTTTTGTTGCATTTGGTTGCAGAAGAATATATTTTACTGAACTTCATTACTACTTTGCCTCGGAAAAAGAACCAACTCTCTTTTTATTATGGCCACAATGTGAAGCTGTCCAACGCCTAAAGGAGTTCATCCGTCCTCACAAAGCATGCTCATATAGAATACGTTGTTTAATCAGGGATTTAATCTGTGAATGACTGAATGGTGATCTCTGCTTCTTGCTTTGTAATGCTCAACTTCCACCATTAAAAATTATTTTAAGAAATTGCATTTTTGAATGAGCTCTTTAATGTTCTTGAGGTCAGCACACAAGACAGTTTTGTGGTTTTTATTAAATCCCATTTGAAGTTTTAATTGTTAAAAGTCAACAATGTGTGCGTTTTGTTTTGTTTTGTTTTGACAAGGAGGATTTGCATTACTTAGCAATTATTAAATTAATATCCACAAAGTAAAAGCCAATATAATTTCTCTGTTAATGTGAAAACATAAGGTAGGGCTTATGAATGTACAACTTCTAAATGATCGCACCCCAAAAATAAGCATGGAAATTTCACCCAGGGAATATTTACAGATCTGTAATAAAGTTTTTTTTTTTTTTTTTGGTCTGTTTAAATTTAAATTTCATTTAATAATAATTAACAGGCTTTCAAACATCCATCTCTGTTAATCTTAATGCGTTTCATTTAGCAATGCAGTTCCTAAGCAGATTTTTTTTTTTTAATAGTATTCCAGTTTATTAAATGGGACCGCAAACATTATTTTAGTTTTTGGACGTAATTTGACTCATGTTGTATCACGTGGACTGTCCTTGACCTTTGAGTTTGTGATTTGGTGATGTCAGCGTATTTAAAGGAGCAGTTGCACAGGTGCCACATAAAGTGATTTTTTTTTTTTTTATTTAAAGAAAGGAAATGGTGTTCTGCATATAAAATAATAGCACACAGTTGTGTGTTGTGCTGAATACTGTACCAAAGGGTAAGCTGACTGTTGTCCGCAGTGTCGTCATAAACGTCATATCCTCTTGGAGCGCGAGGAGAAGTACTGTCTGCGCTACGTCAAAAAGCTCCGGATAATTTCATTTGCAAACAAGCGGCATTTAGCTAAACAGGAGGAGGCCGTTTCTGGAGTCCTGTGTATAAAGGCGCAACATATCTGGTCATGGATAGTTCAGAGGATACCAAAAATGTCAAAGAGCGAGCTGGCAGACGCCCGACTGACGCTTCTTTTGTTGAGACCAACGCTGAATGCTGCGGACTGAGAGGAGTCCAGGCGGACTTCCGACACGAGGTGCTGCAGCTCCTTAAACTGGCAGGACCTGTGGTAAGGAGGAGGCACCTCTGTCTCACGGTCCGAGGGGAGCGTAGCTGAGTATTTGTTAGAAACAGGAAGAGTGAAGCTGCCATGGATTCGGCCGGAAACAGGAAAGGTTGCAAAAATAACTTCTTCCTGTTTTTTTTTTTTTTTTTTTTTTTTTTTGGGGGGGGTTAATTAATACAATTAAAATAGAAGTATTAATTCAAACAAAAAAAGTCGATCCTGTTTTAAGAACTAAAATGTTTAGTCTATGTTGAATTTACCATAAGCATATAAAAAGCCCAAAGAAGCAAAACGTAAAAATTACAAAAAATGTCCATTGCTAATATACAGTATTTGATAAGTTTATAGATGCTAATTTATGTGGATAAAGTAAACTGTGAAAAAGAGCATAGTTTGGGTCACAGAGATTTAAGTAAGCAAATATGTGTGGTGTAAAGCTGTATTTTTCCTTAACTTATAATTTAAAAATATTAATTTGCTTTATTAGCCAGAATTCTTTTTCTAAATGCTACCTTCTGAAGGATGTTATATAGAGGCAGATTTTGGAAGCCATAGACCAGTCAACAAAAAAAAGATAAAACAAAATAGCTTCTTAGATTACAAATTCCACAAAAGTCCCACGTCTGTGGGAGTTACAACAGAAAGCATATTATCGCTCTGAACCAATCACAGGTTCCTCCAATTCTTATCTTTATGAACACAGCTACCGGTCACATGACAGATACGAGACAAAAAATTTTATTTGAGTTTGATATTTGGTTCATAAAATGTCATACATAAATATTGAATCTCAGAAAATATCACTTATTATTTTATTATTTTAATAAAAATAATTTATTAATTATTTTTCAATTAATAAATACCATTCTAATACACATATTTAATAAACAGTGTTCAAAATGCAGCCATAGAAGAACACCTTAGTGCTTTTAAATGCTGCTGATTGGAGAGTTTTACTTCATGCACAGACATTTGTTCCTTTTGGCTTTATGGAGATTGTGGTAAGCCTGTCACAATAATAAATTTTGCTGAATGATAAATTATCCCAGAAACAGAAACAACAAGTAAAATTAATTATGAAGTCGCTGTAAATAAAATTGTCCTTAAAAATGGCTAGATGAGACCAGTGCATCAGACTGAACAGGTTTAGTAAAAAGAGAAAAAAATAATTATTGAGTTTGTCTTAGTTTATCATGTGATTTATTACGACAGGCCTCTGGGTGGAGGGTCAGGAAGTTCAGCTCACAATATCTACGGTTATCTACATCTACAGTTATTCTTGATAAAATATTATGAGTCATATCCTAAAAGACACTTTCTGTGTTTATGGGCCTTTTAAAATAATGTTTTAAAATGCCTTTGAAACAAAAGACTCATTTTATTTTTCCTGAAAACGATGCTGTGTTTTCAGGTCATTTCCCAGCTGATGGTCTTCCTGATCAGCATCATCAGCCTGGCGTTCTGCGGTCACCTGGGGAAGACGGAGCTAGCAGCAGTATCACTGGCAGCTGCGGTGAACATAATTGGGCAAACGTGATGCATTCCCAAGTCGTTCTCTTAGATTTGAGTTGATTCTTGAGTTCTTTCTTGCTGTCTCCCATGCAGGTGGTGAACGTCAGCGGTATTTCTGTCGGCACGGGTTTATCTGCATCTTGCGATACCCTCATATCTCAGGTGGAGAGTCCTCGTCTATGGTTATTCAGCAAACAGCTAAACAGTAAAAGATTCACATCAGGTGTATCAAATCTGTTTGTTTGCTCTGCTACATGCAGACCTATGGGAGCGGTAACCTGAAGCGTGTGGGTGTGATTCTCCAGAGGGGGGTTCTGATTCTGCTGCTGGCATGTTTCCCCTGTTGGGCCGTCCTGATCAACACCGAGCCCCTACTGCTGGCTGTCAAGCAGAGTCCAGAGGTTGCCAGGTCTCCTTCAAGTCCAATTTACCAAGTGCATTTACATTTTGAAATTTTATGGAAGTTCAATGGAGTAAAGAGAGTTGAGAACAAATGCATGTCATACAATTTAGATTTTTGTATATAAGGAATTTAAACCAATGCTGGTCGGCTTTATTGGCCAGGTTTTTTCACACAGACAAAGAATTTCACTTCACTTCCACTTTGCTTTCAGAGCAGAGACATTTAATTATGCATTTTTTAATTTAGTGGAAAAGTTGGATTATGACATAAAATCAAAGTAGGGTGAATTGAAGTTTGTAGTTTGTAGATTGACAACATATGAAAAAGTAAAAGGGTTGGAAATGTCTTTAGTTCATAGTCCTTCTTATGTACAGTGAGTTTTTATTTTGCAGTCTGTCCCAGCTGTATGTGAAGATCTTCATGCCGGCTCTTCCAGTGAGTTTGATGAGTCACTAAAATTACCTTTCCAAAAAACAATGTAGAAAATTCCATCTCATGGTCAAAACTACTCTGATCCTCACAAATATTACAAAGGAAAAATAGATTAACAAAGACGGCTTGATTGATTCAATATGCCTGAGGTTTTCCTTCTTTTTTTTTGTCATGATCTTCAGGCTGCTTTTATGTACCAGCTGGAAGGGAAGTACTTACAAAACCAGGTGGGTCTCTCAGAGTAAAGCTGTTTACATAGAATGTAAAAAATATATATACACATTTAGGCCTGTTTAGAATTAAACAAGTATAATTCTGTGCTTTACATGTCAGGGAATCATGTGGCCTCAGGTTGTAAGTGGAGCAGTTGGGAATGTCCTCAATGTCCTCATCAACTATGTCTTCCTCTATCATCTGGAGCAGGGTGTAGCGTGAGTTTCTATATTATTGTAGTTCAAACAAACAAAGAATATTACGACTTGGTTCCAGACATCTTTATCACTAGATATTTCTGAATAACAATTTGTGCTATGTCTTGTTCTCATGTGTTTGTCCTTCATGTCGTTGCTCTGGGCTTTCTATGAAGGGGATCTGCAGCAGCCAACACCATCTCTCAGTACTTGCTGGCTTTGCTCCTGCATGTTTACATCTGGTGGACGGGTCTTCACAAAGCCACATGGGGAGGTCAGTTCAAGCCTCAGAACAAAGTCAGACACTATCAGTTTTTTTTTTTTTTTTTTTGCATTCTGGATTGTATTCTAGCACTTTTTTTATTATTATTACTTGCATTATACTTTTGTAAGAATCTCCTTCTGTTTTATTATCCTTGTTTATTGTCATAACTGGTCAAATCCTTTGTATATGTGGACTCACAGGTTGGTCACTCGACTGCCTGCAGGAGTGGGGTCTCTTCATAAAGCTGGCCGTTCCCAGCATGTTCATGATCTGCCTGTCATGGTGGATTTTTGAAGTTGGAGGATTCCTGGCTGGTGTGATCAGTGAAGTTGAACTGGGGGCTCAGTCTATTGCGTACCAGCTGTGCATTGTGGCTTACATGGTAATGGATCTGTAGATCACACACATTGATGCTCGCTGCACATAAAACACCACCTGCCTATCAATGGTCTGAAATGTGTTTTATTAAATCCCCAGAATAAGGCTTAGGACGGCTTCTGACAGGGACATTTCCATTCATACAATTACCTCAGTGTTCTCTTAAATGTCCAACAATGGTCCTGGAGATCCTGGATGCAGAATAGCAGTCTTTTTCTGTTGTGAGGGGACCGTTTGGCACAACTGCAGGCATTAGCATCTCCGCTTAACGACTATACGTAACATTCTCTGCTCTTTTGTGTTGATTTTTTTTCCCAGTGCCCTCTTGGATTTTCTGTTGCCGCTGCTGTCCGGGTCGGGAATGCTCTTGGTGCCGGAGACATACAGCAGGCCAAGCTGTCGTGTAAAGTCCCAATCATCTGTGCATGTAAGACCCATTCCACAGCATAAGTGCTCATACATGATGTTAAGTGTCTACTTCAGAAAACTGGAGCAGTACGGAGAGAATTGCTTTGTCTTTAAGCATTGCTATAATATTTGGTATATGCATAAGCCATAAGATTAAAAACCAAAGCTCTGACAACAGGTTCTCTGTCTTTGTAAAAACCCAACAAATCTGAGCTAGAATCATTGGACTCCGCAGAATTCTGGTTTTGTCATATTGGAAAGTATTTCATAACATATAATGTTATGATCTACTTCATCAACCCAGTTTTATTTTTATTGGAATGTTAATGTTCTATGATTTATATTTCTACAATAGACTGTTAAAGAAACATTTTAAAGAAGGAAAAAAATACATAATCAGGCAGTCATTTATTGTTGCAGCTTGTGGAAACTGATTAACTACCTCATCTTTTCACCTTTATTGACAGTCCGCTTTGCGTGTTTTGCACAGTCATTGTTGCTTGCTTTGTTGGAGTTTGTGTCAGCATCACCAGAAACGTCATTGGATTCATTTTCACCTCAGACCAGTAAGTTAAACCCCAAACTCAGTAACTGGTTCCTAAAACCCAGCTAATTTGTGGACCTTTGACTGCAGCTTGTTGCATGTGTCACAACAGGATTTCTTTGTATACAGACAGCAGACAGTCATAAATTAACTAATATGCAGACTCTTGGACACCAAGCTGTAACTGTTTAATGAGCTTCAGTTATGTTTAAAAGCTCTGGCAACAGAGCTGGTGTATGCTGAATAGAGAAAATTGAAGAAAAAGACTAGTTTAAATTGTTTTTAATGTTGGTAGCTTAATAATACAATATTATGAACTAAGTTTGGTGTATTAGTGGTAAAATGTTAGCCCATCAGCGCCAAAATCAGCGCATTTCATCTAAAGTCAGTTCCAGCTACTGAAGACAACCTGAAATCATTTACCATGTTGTTACCTCACTAAAAAGTGAATCATCTCCCTGTACTTTTTAATGTTTTCTGCTGGGAATGATTCACAGTCTAAAGGTGTCTATTCCTGTGTTCTTTTCTTAGGGACATAATTCAGAGGGTTGCAGATGTAATGCTTATATTCAGCTTCATGCATGTCAGCGATGCGACTGCGGTGAGAACGACTTTCATTCAACCAAAGTCTGAGACTCCAGGTTTCTGCACACAAATTATAATCAGACGTGCATTTGTTACTTGTAGGGTGTGGCCGCAGGAGTTCTCAGAGGAGCTGGGAAACAACTGGTTGGCGCCATTTTTAATATAGTGGGCTTCTACTTTATAGGGTTTCCCATAGGCGCAACCCTCATGTTTGCTGCAAACATGGGAATTACTGGTGAGAGAAACAACAAATGAAAAGTCATTAACGCAAGAAAGTTTATTTATCTAATATAGTTGAATTCAAAACCTAAAACTACTCATATCAATCAGAGGAATATATATGTATTTGTAGTTATGATTTGGGCTTAGAGCTGATGAAAAAACAAAATTTTTCATCAATAAATTACATTGCTACATAAAACCAGGAAAAGGTCATTTTCATTTTAAAGAAAGTTAGACAACTTCACAGTATGTCCATGAACTGTACAGCTTTTGCACATAATACTTGGTTGGGGCTCCTTTTGTATAAATGACTGATTGCAGCTTTCAGTTCACCTGCATTGTTGGCTCTGGTGACTCTTATCTTCCTCTGACTCCCAATCAGTCTCAGCATACCATGGTTATTAAACCACGTCTTGGTTCTTTTGAGTGTGGAGCAGGTGCCAGGTTCTGGTGGAAAATGCATGTCCTTAAAGTTTGTCAGCAGAGGAAAGCTTGAAGTATTCCAGCATTTCCTGGTAAACAACCACATTTACTTTGGATTTGATTAAAAAGCACAGACTGAATGTGGAAGCTTTTTACAGAACCTCAAGCAACAAGATTTGGTGCCCTCCTTTTTTGTCCAAACCTTTACTTTCTACTCAGCTTAATACATGGAATATGGCAGTCTGTGAACAGCTTGCTTCTTTAGCTGTGACCCCTTGTGGCTTACCCTCCTTGTACAGGCGGTCAATCAATGACTGTCTGCTGAACATCTGTTGAGGTAGCAGTATTTACCTCATTTCTATTTTTTCTGAAAAACAAAATTTTCTTTTTTTTTTTTTTCTTGAGCCCTCATCCTCAAACTAGTATAAACCAGTCAGTGTTATTAGTGCTTGTAGATTTTCGGTTTCGCTCTTTGAAATAAACTTCTAAACTAAATAAACTTTTCAGCGATAATTTCTTTTATTCACATGCACCTGTGCATTGTCTCTTTCTGTCTACTTGGTGCACCATGAACTCTACTTCATCCCCAACTACAACAGGACTGTGGACCGGACTTACAATTGCCGTTTCACTACAGGCATTTTTCTTCGTCGCGTTTTTGTGCAAACTTGATTGGAAAAAGGCTTCAGAGGAGGTTGGAAACTGAACTACTCTTTTTATTGAAGAAAAACATGTTATTGGCTTATGTATTTCATTACTTTTTCCTCTGTCTGATCAGGCTCAAGTCAGAGCAGGAGTTCAGCTCATGGAAGAGAAAGAAACATTTAATCTGGAACAATTAGGTGGGAACAGACAGTTATCACTGTCATCATTCATAAAAAAATAAGAAAAAAAACATGTCTGATTTTATTCTCAAAAGCTTAATAACTTGTTCAACATTTAGAGTCAAGTCAGAGCCAGATCCAGGTTGGCTTTACTCCGACCAGAGGTACCAACGAGGAAGAGGGTGTCGTCCAGAGTCCAGGCCGGAGAGAGTTTGCCACCTCCACAGTGGGGGAGGTGCTGCCGGTTAAACAGCTGGTCGTACGACGCGGACTGACACTTTTGATCATGATCGTCATCCTTGTGGTTGGAGTCATCAGCAGCAATTTGATAGTCACTCTGTTTTGATGATTTTTTTTCCTACAGACGATGGTGTGAGTCCGGTTCTTGGTGCAACTTACAGAAAGCTGGTTCTGTTCTGTTTGTTTGTATCACCAACAGAACCTTAAAGATTGAAGGAGGACTTTAAAACAGTATGAGTGGGACAAAAAGAGAAGTGCCTTTACAAAATAATCAAATCCTGTTGTACTAGGTTTCTGTGCGCATGTATTCAGCTCTATATGAGTCAGTATAATGTCTGGAACATTCAGAAGCAGAACTATAAATATTTCATGTTTACATTTCAATTGGTCTTTACTTGTGTGATTCGTTTCCTCATTCAAAATCCAGATGGCTGATGTGAAAAAGGCTGAAACTGTTTGAGAACAAAGTTGCCAGTTACATGCAGACTGAAAAATTGGCTGAAAGGAAATTAAATACTGAACTTGTCTTACTTTACAACAAAATGTGTAAGCTATCCAAGACAGGGGAGAAAGACATTGGATAAATTAGAGTAAATCTTTGACCATGTTTAAAATGATAGATATAATGCTACGTGAGCAGGTAGAAAGACTCTTCCTCAATAACTCTATTTAAGAGAGCATAGGGAAATATAATACTGAGAATTCAAACCCAGCAAGAAAATGCAAAAAGAATGAAATGTGTGTGTTGCTAAGAGGAATCCTCCTTTGCAGTTTTTATGCTTGTTTAATTTGACTTTATTTTGTCAATTTAAATCTTTCAGCCACTTTGTGACCAAATATTCAGTTCATATTTAGGATGACAGCTTTACAAACACTTCAAGTTATAAACGGCTTTCACAAAGAGAAGTCCTTAAGCTTTGTCTCAACATGCTAAAAGTTATCAAAAAGCAACACAACTCACCCAGATTAAAAGCAAGTCATTGATATCGATCAGTCTGGAAAGGGTTATGGACAAATTGGAGTCAGCTTTGAGACTCCAACAGCCTGTAGTGAGAACCATCGTCTAGACACGCAGACGGTCTGAACAGAATATTCTCAGGATTGTATGTAGTATGCTATGTTGAGTTAGTGTTCAAAATACAACTTCTAGCCTGTACATTTTGGCATCAAGGAAAAAATGGAATTTCGTCATCTGTCCTGATTCTGAGAAAAGTGAAGCTACACTGTCTGCTCTCATGAATGTTTGGTGAAGGAATTAGAGAAAGGCCTCCTATCTGGGCCTTGGCACCACTGAAAGCCCAGTATCCAGAGTGGTGGCCATGGGCGTAACTACATACTTTCTGAGGTGTGTGCGGACACATCATCAACGCCCCCCCCCCCCTCCCCTACACACACCCATACTCCCCTCCCGCCCCAGGTTTAATATGTCCATACAGCTCTCCCTTATTCATGTACTTATAAAATACAGTAATTAAATTCAAACCATCAGTTTGGTTGTATTTTTTATTTCTTTCCTTGTTACGGAAATATTCTGTTTATGCCATAGGTTTGTGGTGCATTTCTAAAGAAAAAGATATAAAACTGCAGATATTTCACAACGAGAGAACATGCATGGAAAAACCTCCCGAAAGCCTTGTATTGTAGCAGAAAGTACAATGGCCATAGTAAGAAAGGCTTACAGTATTCAATCATGCCGCATGAACTAATCGGTACATTATTGCGAGGTAACGCAAAAGAAAAACAAATCCCATGTCCCCTAGAGGGCTCCGTACCCTGTTGTCGAGTGCACTATATACGACGAGCGCGGTCTCAAGCTACCTGTGTGGGATGGGAACCTAACTAGTGTCGTTGTTCTGACTAACTGTGTGCGCATTACCACAAGGTAGGACGGATTAATGGGTAGCACAGATAGTTAGAACACCAGTTCCGTTCCTCTGCTATTTATAATTTCATTCATGCGCAAACAGCTGTTAAGTACAGAAAATGCCGACTAGAAAAAAAATCGACACATCGGTTTTGCGCCCCCTCCAGCGTAGCGCATACCCACTTTTTGCGCCATCACTGATGACATAAGGAATCACACCAACATTTTCTGCTGCCGAGGTTGTGACGATTTAATTAAATACCACTACACACGTGCCTCTGTGCTGAACTGGGTCAGAAAGAACATGATTTGAGGGTTAGGTTTTTAAATATGTTATTTTGTGAGCTTTTGATATTTGGTTTTTGAATTCCCCGTTAACTTGACCCTGTCGCGCGCGCTTGAACCCACCATGACAGCAGCAGGGGGTGGCTGGCTCTGAGGACAGTCGTCCACTCACAGCACAGCCCCGGCCCCTCCCGTGACCCTCCTCCGGTAAAACATCCCGCTCAAGTTTCCAGGGCTGCCGTCTGACCACGGACACCCGCAGGACAGGAGTCAGTACAGAGTCGCAACCTTGGCTGGAAGCAAATCAGCTATGGACGGTCCGGGCAAAGCAGCGGCCACACACACCGAGGGAGTGAAGGTGGACCTGAAAGCAGCTGAAGCAGACCCCGCTGGAGGCTGCGGCTGCAGCCTGAAGAGAATACGGGACTCTGTTCCGCAGAAGTACCGAAATGAGCTGGCAGAGCTGTTCAAACTGGCGGGACCGGTGGTAAGACTCAGAGCGGTATTCATTCTGTGATTGGTTAGCGGTATAGTCTATATTTCACGTTTGTCTAACGCCACAAATCACAATATTAGCGTCATTAGTTTTGCACATATTTCGACAACTGTGTTTATTACTTAAGCTGCGATATCAGGACATGTTAAAGGTTCTTTAAAATATTTCGGTAACACTTTATTTGAAGGGGGGTGAATAAGACTGACATGACACTGTCATAAACACCTGTTGTGAACATGAATAAGCCTTCATGAATATTTATGACTGTTGTCATAAAGCGTCATTCGGTAAATTATGACACTTTTAATACAAAGTTGACATTATTCAAAATGTCTTTGTTATGACAACTTGACAGTAACCAATAAATCATTACTGATATAAATTTGTTATAAAAGTATTACTGACTGCACTTTAAAAATTAGGTAACTTTATGTTATTAAAGGTAAAGTTTAAACAGAAATGATTTCCTGGTTAATGTCAAGTTTTCATAACAAAGACATTTTGAATAATGTCAACTTTGTATTAAAAGTGTCATAATTTACCGAATGACGCTTTATGACAACAGTCATAAATATTCATGAAGGCTTATTTATGTTCATGACAGGTGTTATGTCATGTTTATGAAAGTGTCATGTCAGTCTTATTCAACCCCCTTCAAATAAAGTGTTACCAATATTTCAATTCAACCTTTTCTTTTTACAACGGTTTCATGTTTTTCTTTATTAGAAAAAACTTCAAAATATAAATAAAATTGGGGATCTTCAAAAATGACCAAAAAAAAAAAAATAGATGTTTATTTTTTTTTTCTCAAAAGTTTCACTCCTCACAAGTTTTATTCAGCTAGCGAGATGATAAAATATGCTCTTTGAATTGTAAAGGTTCAAGGAGACCGTGGTATGTACATCAACATAGATTAGAACTATGAACTTTCTTGATCTTTTACACTGTTTCTAGCAGATTTTTAGAGGTTTAGTTCAGTTAAATTATATTTAGAGCATAATTAGAGTTTTCCATTGTTCCCACATATTATGGTCTATGATTATGTCCTTGTACCAAATGAATATGTATTGCTCTAACTCTTTGCATCAGCTCTGGTTGTATGTTTATGTTGTTCTTCAGAAAGGTGAACTCCCACCTCTGTCTTTCGTCTTTTGCATCTTTTAACAGGTTTTCTTCCAGGATTATCCCTTAAATAGACAGTTTTTTCTGTTTTATGAATATGAACAAATGCACAGTTTATAATTTATAAAAAAAATATTTAACTCAGTCCCACTTTTATTCAAATTTGCATTTGCTATTTTTTTTGTAAACGCACAGTTTTTCTTAATATGTACATTTAACCTCATTGCACTCTCTTATTTTCTTACTTTTTATTATTATTATTTTCAAGGGTATCTGTCTGCTTCTACTTCCCTGTGACTTTACTGCTGCTGACATACCTGAATTTACCAAAGGGAGGAAAATAAAGGATAATATGTTCCTGATATGTTCTATCCAAAATATTCAATTGCATCCTCACCATTGAAATTATGATTTCTTTTCTTTTCTCTTCTTTTCTTTTTCTTTTTTGTGTTTTACCTAATGTTTTACCTAATGAGAAATTATGCATTTCTAAGACAACAACAGATTGTTGTGCAGGGAACCTGTTTCTGTTTCCAGATGATACAGAAGAGTAATATAAATATCACATGCGTATAATATAGATTGTAAGTCGAAAACAGTCCAAGGAAGAAGGTGTAGACCATAAAAAAGATTGGGCTGTCCCACAGGGATAAGCGTTGCAACATGTGGTATGAAGTGGAAGAGACTGAAGTGAATTCAGGATATTTTATTTCAGGTGAATTCTGCACATATTGAAACAAAAGTTAAGTTGTTTGTAATTGTCATTTCAAACTTAATCTAAAATCGAAGATTAAAGACAAATGGAAAATGTGGCAAATTTAACATGAAATTAATGTGTGCAACCAATTCTCTAAATGTTTGGTTTACGCTTAAAGTGACCTAAATATATTTCAACATTCAACAAAATCTGTTGAGATTTTCTTGACTCTTGAGATATTTCTTCATTTTCATTCATTTCATGTGTCTGACATGCACAAGCTCCGATTACATATAAATATGTATTTATATATTTCAGGTCATTTCCCAGCTGATGATCTTTATGATCAGTTTTGTCAGCATGGTGTTCTGCGGCCACCTGGGAAAAACCGAGCTAGCCGGGGTTTCGCTGTCAATTGCAGTAAGGAGACTTTCTGGAGTCCTGGCTTCTTTTTGTTTTGTTTCATCCAACCTTGGATTTGATAACGTGTTGTCTCTACCTTGCATCGTGTATCTTTTTGTTTTTCTGCAGGTGGTTAACGTCACCGGTATTTCCATTGGCACCGGTTTGTCATTAACCTGCGATACGCTCATATCACAGGTACTGTTCTAAGTAGAGGTTGTTCTTTCACTTTATTTGCGTAACCGAGTCAGTCCCAGCAGTTACAGCTGGGTTCCCAGGTTTTCCTGGGATGCGCTTTGAAACAGCTCAGCGGTGAGCGTTTGGATCAAATTAGCTTTCCGGGATCTCCCACAACTTTTCTTGTTGCAGCAGTCTTGGTGTTTTTTAGCTGAACGTCTCTCTGCCTGTTTCTCGCAGACCTATGGGAGCGGTAACCTGAAGCGTGTGGGTGTGATTCTCCAGAGGGGGGTTCTGATTCTGCTGCTGGCCTGTTTCCCCTGCTGGGCCGTCCTGATCAACACCGAGCCCCTACTGCTGGCTGTCAAGCAGAGTCCAGCGGTCGCCAGGTCAGCTCTCTGCAGCACCACATGCAGGGTCACATAATGAATCCCTTTAATCAGCACAGTGTTACCATTTCTGTTTATTCATTACCTTTACTCTCCAAAGTTTGCATAATCTCTTTTTCAGCAGAAAAAAGTCTGGTTCCCAAACCTTTTGCTTCTGACTTCTTGATAAAGCCTAACTGTCACAGCCACTCAAATAATTAAATATTGTGGTTATTTAAAAAAAAAAAAGTATTCCATCTTTTATTTATTTTTGTTTTCTAGCAAATATTTAATCACAAAACATGCAAATATGTTTATATAATTTTTATGCAAAATCTACAGCTACTATTCACAACCTGCTGCATGCAGCAAAACAAACCGATATTCAACCTTGTCCCTTATTCTTTGATGAAGAATGGAAACTAAAGTCTTGCAACAGGGGGAAATCTAATAAAACATTGGTACAAGATGCCAAATATGTAGATTATGGGAGTGCCACAAAAATAATAGATCTCCACAAAAAAAAAACACACACACAAAAAAAAAAAACTACGAAAGAGAATCCACCATGCACAGTTTACCAGTCCATAAAATGTCTTGCATATATAGTTGTATTGAAACACTACCTTTTTTTGTTCCTGGAAAGGAAACAAGCGGATTTTCTATCACACTTTTTTTTTCTTCTAACCTTCCTGTAAATTTATTGCACACAGCCATCTGTGAACAGCGAGCTTCTCCAGCAACAACCTTTTGTTGCTGCTCACCCTTATTGTGGAAGGGCTCAGTGGCTGTCTGCAGGAAAGATGTCAAGGGAACCGGTATTCTCCATTATTGCGCGTGCCACGACATAACACTTCTGTGTTTCAAATTCTTATTTGAAACACAAATATTGTTTCAATTTCTAAGAATCTAAATATTTTGTATTCTATTCCCCAAATCATCAGAAACAATCATAAATAAGGAAGAAGAACTAATCAGTCGGTTATTAATGAAAGCTCATAGCATATGAGTTACTGTTTCAGCTGAATTACTGAAAACGTTGTTGTTTTTTAACAACATTTCAATTTGTTTAGGTGTACCTGTCTGTTGGTTTTATCTACAAATGTTGACTTGTTTTGCATATTTGTCATGGTCACTCTTCTGCTCTCTTTTTTTCCCACATGAAGACTCTCCCAGATGTACGTGAACATATTCATGCCTGCTTTGCCAGTGAGTTTCAGTACTCAGTTCGTTTAGCCTTCCCCAACACAAGTTTGTCTCTGAAACTTAAAATACCTTATCTGTCACAATCACTAAAGCTTCATCTATTGCAGAGAAGTTGTCCAGTTGCTTAGTCAGTAATCTTAGTATTTTCCTTTTATGGGTCAAAGAAGCTTTAATACAGCACTGTGTTATTTTCTTCAGGCTGCCTTTATGTACCAGCTGCAGGGAAGGTACCTCCAAAACCAGGTACGGTTTACTGAAGCACACAGTCCTAACAAAGCTATTAAAATTAGAGTCTGTTTAATAAAAGTAGCTCTAAGAATACGTCGTGGTGTTTACAGGGAATTATATGGCCTCAAGTTATAACTGGAGCAATCGGAAATGTCCTGAACGCAATAATCAACTATGTGTTCCTGTATCCTCTGGATATGGGTGTTGCGTAAGTTTTTGAAAAGCTTCAGTCAGTTCTATCAAACTTGGTTGGGCTTCTTTGTCATGCTAATATCTTTTTTATTTTGTATCTTCCAGTGGGTCTGCAGCAGCTAATGCTATCTCCCAGTATGTGCTGGCTGTGGTTTTGTTTGCTTACATCAACCTGAAGGGTCTCCATAAGGCTACATGGGGAGGTCAGTTTATTACCCCTTTTTTGTGGGGACAATAAAAAGGCAGGTTTTTTTATTTTATTTTTTTTTTTTTTTTAGAGCAAAAGTTTGTTTTTGGCCTTTTCTGACAGGATCTTCTTTTACATGTTTGCAGTGTTCAATAGATAAAAAGTATAAAACTAAACAATTTATTATTTCTTTGAACAGTGGCTTTCCTATAGCCACCCTTCAAGAAACAATAAATATTTGATGTGCAGAACTAATACATAGTTGCGTTTATAATGAGGTTAAATCATAAGTGGACTCATGTAACCAATTATGTGACTTTTGAACACCACTTCATACGTAGGATTATCTTTTTTGAAACCCTTGTATCATATTCTACCTCACAGTGGTGCGATACTTTGTCTTCTTCGGTCATGTTGAGGTTTGTGTTTGCAATCTGACAAAATGTGAAAATGTTGTAGTTTATAAAGATTTTCCAAGGCCCTGATAATCCAGTGAGTAGTCCATTTTTCAAACATCTAAATGAAAGGCTTTGACCCTCAGGCTGGTCGCTGGACTGCCTCCAGGAGTGGGGCTCGTTCATCCAGCTGGCCATCCCCAGCATGCTGATGCTCTGTCTGGAGTGGTGGATCTTCGAAGTGGGAGGATTCCTGGCCGGAGTGATCAGCGAAGTCGAGCTGGGAGCAAACTCCGTCATATACGAGCTGGCGATTATTGCTTACATGGTAACTCCTCCAGGACTGTTCCCCACTTCTGAAGTCTCTCTCATTTCAGTTTCATAGTAAATTAAAACATAGCTGAAAGGGCACATCTTCTTCTTCCAACAGTTTCCTTTAGGATTCTCTGCTGCTGCTAGTGTTCGTGTTGGAAATGCTCTTGGTGCAGGGAACATTGAACAGGCCAAGCTGTCCTGCAAAGTCCCCATTGTCTGTGCATGTAAGAAAAGCTTCTGATACACGCCAATTTCACTCACCTCTGTGTAAAATAAGCCTCAAACACTCAACCGGATTTCTAGATAAATAAATATGTATGTATGCTAAAGCAAGTAAATTCTCACCAGATGTCAGTAACAGCCCATCCAATGCACACATGCGATGACGTCAAACCACAGATGTCAATAAATTAATTCATTTTTAATTTCAGTTGAAAGGCTGTTTGCATGACTTTTTGTTTTAACATGTAAAAATTTTACTTAAGAAAGTATAACTTATTAATAGCCTTATTTAAATCAAATGGGTTTTACCGCATTTATTCAGGTGCAAAGCAAGTTGTAAAATTATCCATTTCAACCATTTTTAGCTAAAAATAAAACATTTAGGGGCAGGAAAATAAAACAAGCATCGTAGTTTTATTTGCTTGGAACATAAAAACAGTAAAATATTGTAACATTGCCAGTTTAAATTTCAGAATAAATGACAGAAGCACTCAAAAAGTTTCATTTAATTCCTTTAATTATACATGTCTCAGTAAGTTTACTATTGAATTTACCACTCCGCTCGATATGAACGATTGGTTTTAATTGAAGTGACTGAAGCAAAATGCTGAGAAACTTAAACCAGGAAGAAGTGTTTAACATAAAACTCTACGCATAGTTCAGGCTCCATTGCTTTCCTCTCTAGCATTACGTTTTTTTAAGATGTCTGTCATGGTGATTTGATTAGACAATGGTTTAAAACATGTTGTTTTAAATGTTGTTTTAAACCAAGTTTAAAACAACACCCCCGCTGCAGGTGTGTCTCCTGCAGCAGAGACTCACTTTTTATTACCTAACTGTATCATTCCGGTTATACTCATAACCGTTCTGTTTTTTTTTTTTGTGTTTTTTTTTTGTTTTTTAATGCAGCATGTTTTCAGTGACAGTCATCAATAAAATTCTGTATTCAATTTATTTCCTTAAATATCTTATGCTTTAGGTATTCCTATTTTATAAATCTACAAAATACAACTGTAGCTTGAAATGTGGTTAAAATATATCATAATACCATCTCACAGAGGTCAGCTGAACATTTCATGGGTTATATATATATATATATATTTTTCCCTTGTGATTTTAATCTACAAACTTTTACTTCAGAGTTGTCTTTCGTTTATTTGGTGTTTTTCAGTCATAATTTCGTGTGTTGTCGGAGCGATTCTTGGTGCCTGCAAAGACATCTTTGGATACATTTTCACCTCGGATGAGTAAGTGAAGCTATTAGATAACACTGTTAGCCTTTATCCCGTTAAACTTGCCTGACTGCTTAAAGATTTACAGAAGCCAGTACACTCCATGCTAAATGTCAAATTTGTTGTTGGTGATGCCAAATTAAACAGAGCTAAAGTAATTACTCAACTCATCTTTTTCGGTTTTATTCACCTTGCTGATGTTTCGTGACTTCAAGTGTTTCATTTACTACACAAAACATTAATATTTTCCACTGTCCAAAAGATTGTGCTCCTTTTCTGCTTTTTTTGACATGTTTTTACATATAAACTCATAAATCGTATACTTGTTTTTTTTTTGTTTTGTTTTGTTTTTTCTTCCTATAGAGAGATTTTGTTGAGAGTTTCTGACGTCATGGTCATCTTTTGCTTCACACATCTGTGTGATGCTGTCGCGGTAAGTGATAGCTTCACTGCAGAATTTCAAACTAGTATTTGCATGTGAAAAATGTGACTTGACCCAAATCACCATTTCCCCCTGGAAGGGTGTGACTGGAGGTGTCCTCAGAGGAGCCGGTAAACAGCTGATTGGTGCCCTGTGTAACCTGGTGGGCTTCTACTTCATCGGTTTCCCCATTGGCGTTTCCCTGATGTTTGCTGCCAAGATGGGGATTATAGGTAGGAATCAATCGCTGTGTGCTGTATTGGAATGAACCGTTAACCTTCAGCTCAGCGCAAACTCTTTTGTCTTCTCTCCTTAATAGGGCTGTGGACGGGACTTACAGTTTGCGTGTTGATGCAGTCGATTTTCTTCATCATATATCTGTCCAAGCTTAACTGGGAGAAGGCTGTAAAAGAGGTGATTAAAAGATTTACCCAATTAATCTGCAGCCATATAATTAGATAACGACATGGGTTTGATTCCATCTTCCCTAGAGAGTGATTGTGTGGCGTAATCATCTGTATATTATTAAACGGCTGCGTACAGCACGGCCCATTCAAAACCCGATCTCTCTGTCATGTAACACAGAGCTGCAGAGTTTGGCTACCTGTGCAATAAATTAAACTTTTCTCATGGCGCTGTCTGCACATGATGGCAAAAGGAGTGAGAAGGAAAAATGCACACAAAATCCAAAATATATGTATTTTTTTTTTTTTGCTTGTCGCTGTGAGATGATTACAGCAAGGCTCTGAGGAATTGTGTTGCCTCTTTGAGCTGTTTCTTACGCTTTCCATCACGCCTCCTCTGATCATCTTTGTCCTCTGCACTGCTCACCACTGAAGGCCAGTGCTTCTCTTAGATAAAGATGGTAGTTCACAAGAAAAAGAGCATTTTACATTGAAACTATAGGCTTAAAAATTTCTTAGCTTTCCTCTGTTACTAGCCTGGTCATTGCCTTCCTGCGTTGTTCAATTCGATTCAGTTGTCCCTTATAGCACAGTCTTGGCTTTCTCCCATTGACTTGGATTACCTCCATTTGATTTCATAACGGGCCAATCACCAAACAGAAGGAAAAGTTTTGAACAATGATGCTGATTTTTTTTTTGCGCTGTTTTACAATCATGGTCTGCCTGTAGTTTTAGCAATGGCAGCGGAGGAAACGAAAGAAGCCGTTCAGTCTGTGTCGGCCACAATTCCAAATATTGAATATTGTCAATATTAACAGCCATCTCGTTCGGCTCAGTACTTCTGTCTTATCAGAGAAGGGCGGTTGTTTATAATGCAGGCAATTAATGTTAAGCCTCATAATGTCAAACTGACTCATCAAAACAAGTCACAGTCAAACATTGGCAACTGGGTAACATTTCAAATTTCAACAGAGCCCACGTCTCCAGGAGGTAATCGTTTCTAGTTAGGTGGGAGTCCAGACCCTCTGTACAAAGCAAAGGAAACACATAGTTTCCTAGTGTTTCTAGGAAATACATAGTTTCCTAGTGTTTCTAGGAAACTATGATTTCCTAGAAACACTGGTTTCCTAGTGGTATCTAGGAAACACTACTAGGTTTCCTAGATACTAGACTGCAAGCCTGAGCATGGAGCAGAAAGTATTTGTTATCATGAACATTGCAGTATGTTTGTCTTATCAGCTCTGTGAAATATTTTGTTATTAGAGCAAGAGGAGGATGATCATTCCTCTCTGATTTCATCATCTGACCCATGCCAGTCAATGTCAGCCCAAGAAATGCTGACGATAATGAAGTACCACAGTAACTCCACAGACGTTCTGTACGTCCTCAAAACTGCCTGTGAAGTGAGGCATAGAAAGGACACTGTAGAAATGCTCTTTCAGATCCTCAAAATACCATCCACCTTCTGTCAAGATGCAGTCTTGATCAGATGTTAGGGTGCGTTAGAGAGAGAGGACAACTCTTAAGGGATTAAGCTGCACAGATGTGTGCAAAGCTTGCAGCATAAAAATATTCATAATAAAGCTATTTAAAAATATGATCCACACTTTTAACAAAACCTTTGTGTCTTTGCTCAGGCTCTTGTGAGGGCAGGAGTGCAGATCAAAGAAGAAAAAGATATGACCAAGATGGAAAATTCAGGTGAGTTGGAAAACACAAATCTTATTACCACTTTTATAAGTTTGCACACATCAGCACCACTGATGGGTGGTGCTGTTTTTTGTTGGACTGTCCTTTGAGCAAAAATAACATGGAAATAATAATGTTTATACTTACAATGTCAATAGGAAGGGCCAGTTTTTGCACTTTTCCTGTCTGGTTTTATGCAGTGTGCGCGTGGAATTTCCGCTGCTAAAAGACACTTCAAGCAGAAATTACATTCAGCTGCATATACGTTTTCAGGAAGATGTTAGTAACATATGGTTGAACCACACTGACTGTATGTGGTAAAGTTTTTCAAGTGTTAAGCAAGCATTGGCTGTCGAACTTGTTGTCCCGTCTGCTACATTGTTAAACCCAACTTTCTGGCAGAGCGCCATCTCTCTCTGTGAAAAAATTCATTATAAATATAAAATTTTAAACATATTTCATTCAAATGTTTTCAGTCGGGAAATCGGAAAGGTGTTTTTTTTTTTTTTTTTTTGACCTACTGAAAATAAAAGCTTTGCAATTTTTAGCAAATTTTCTGTCGCTGGTGTACCCTAAACGCTGGGGATTAAATAAGTCCTTTACATTTATTTAGACCAAAATCTTGGCCTAAACTTTATGCTTACACTTCTTAAGTAAATGCAGACAGTGTCTATGTAGCACTTTTCTAGTGATACTCTATCACCCGAAGTGTTTTTGTACTCAAGCCACAATTACCAAGCTGCACTCAAACTTCTCCTTCCCTGTACAATGATTGTGGTGGCTAATTTTCACATTATTGCTATTCCCATTTGAATATTTTTTTTTACAAATATGTAAATATCTTCAGGGATATTCTAGAATTTTCTTTACTAACTCAGAAAAACATAACCAAAATAATCTGGTCATTTCTGCCCTTTGCAATTTTGCCCCTTTCTAGTATTGGTGGTTTCATGCAGAATTGTTGGGGGTAAAAACTAGAGATGTGTGTGGCACGATATCTCAGTATTGACCCAGTTATATCCATGAAGGAGTCATTTTGTACCCACTTTGACAGCCGACAAGTTAAGCTGGGTTTCTTTGTGGGGAGCAGGAAATCTCTCGTAGCTATTTTGATTTTTTTTTTTTTTTTTTTTTCAACTGGTCCAAACATATTTAAGAGAATAAATTTGAGGTTTGAAAAATTTTAGGGCTTTTTCTGTTTCAGATAGATTACTATCTTTGTAATCTATCTGGATTACAAAGATAGATTTACTAATATAGAAAGGATCAAGTTCATGGGTTCCTTACAGGTAAAAAAAAAAAAAAAACATAATTAGAAAGGGACACAATTTCAACATGTAAATTGTCAGAGAAGAGAATTGAGCCCTTAAATCGATCAAACTAGCACATTTGATAAGTGATTTCAAACTTGTTTCTTTGAACTTGTGTCCTAGTATAAAATCTCTAAACCTGAAAAACTAAATCTAAATTTCAGCCTGCAACCAGAGCCAGGCTGGTGCTGCAGCATCTCGTGATGAGGAGGACCATGTGTACCAGGAGGCCCATCCTCCAGAGCAGAGTAAACCCACCACCACGGTGGGGGACGTCCTGTCGGGGACTCAGCTGGTTTTACGGCGAGGGCTGGCGGTGCTGGTCATGTTCATCATCCTCGCTGCAGGAATTGTGGCCTCGCACTTCCTCACTAAAATGTTGAAGTGATCCCTCTGATCCCTCCTAACAGTGTCAAATTCATGACCGTTGGGGTCTGATGGGACAAAGTTTTAGCTGAATCTTATTTTGGTTAAAATGGCCTCACTTTCTCTTGTGACCATCTCAGTCACATGCTGAACAAATGTAAGTGGGGCCAAACCAAACCAAACTCGTTTTAGAAACACCAGACAAGTGTTTGCTGTTTTACTAGCCTTAAAATGTTTCAGTAAAAGCTGGTCTTTAACATTAATGAATGACAAGTCTCCAACATGTACTTGATTTTATATTTTTAATTTTATAAATTTGTTCTACAATTGTATTTTAAATGAAGTGGTATGGAAGATGAGAGAGCTTAATGCTGCTGAAGTTTGTGAGGTTGATGCCCTGGATTGTAGTTTACTTACTCTGGAACATGTTAAAGATTTGGTGGACTATCTGTGTTGCTGTCATACCAAAGTCACTTCAAAGCTAAAAATTTGCTATGCAAAGCAACTGTGCATTTAAAGAATGTGAAATAATTTAGCACACTTAAAGGTTAAATAGGGTAGTAACACCAGTTGAAGCCATGTTTATGTGCAGCAGCTTTGACAAGTCTTAATCATTACACTCCACACAGGCTGTATGGCATTCATAGAACCAGCAGTGTCTGACAGCAGAGCACGTTGATATCATGTTGAAGATAAAATACAACCAAAGATGGGAATAAAGCGTGTAACACAAACATGACTCGATATACTGTAAACCTAACACAAAGAGTGCCTTAACTGACAAACAGTATTGTTTCTAAATGTATACTGTGATAATTAGCTTGATGCAAATACTTCCTTTGCAAAAAGCTTGAGACACTGTACAAAAAAATAATTAAATGTCTAGAAGGAATTTCATCTCTTCAGGTGATTTCAATTTTTTTCTTTTCATCAGATTTAGTTCTGGGTTCTGACTTAGCCATTGGAAAATGTACATTTTCTTCTGGTAAATTATTGTAGATACTGTATGTATCTTCAGCTGTCTAGTAGACACCTGAATCTTCTTGATCAAATCAGTCTGGTACTTGGAAATGATCCTGATTTTATCTGTCTTGACAATATTCTTCATCTCATCTAATTGAAAATAATCCCAAAGCCTGATGCTGCCACCCCCATGTTTCACTGTGGGTCTGGTGTTCATTTCGTATGATACCTTTTAGAATTAGGGCCCAAAATGTCAACCTATCAGTCAAGCCTGTATGTTTTCTATGGAGGAAAAGGTTTTATTCTGTCAACCTTACTTCTTAGTCTAGACATATTAAGAATACATATTGTTTTCACATGTAGAACAAAGTAAGTAGTTACCAGAAACCATCAGTGTTCTTCTCTCTATGTTTGTTTTATGTATTTTTATCTTGGATAATGACTGGGCTAATATATATGTATTTTTCTTGAATTATGATGTTTTTACTGTACAATTATGTTATTAATACAATGTGGAATTATTTTGCACCCTTCTCCTGACTGATAATCTTTCTAGAGTACAACCTTGTATAACCTTCCTAGAAATTAAGGCTTCAATTCAACCAAAAAACTTTATTTTGAATTATTTAAATTCACTATGACTGAGATTAGGTGTGCACCCAAGAAAACTGAATGCTAAAATTCAAGTGAAGATTTCTCAACAAAATATTAGCTTAACAATGTGGAGACTTGTTCATCGGTTATTGCAACCATTTTATATTATTTTTACCAAAGGAATTGTTTCTTTTTTTAGCTGAACTATACAAAATAAATGACACATTAAAAGTGGAAAAAGTTCAAAGTGATTTTTCGTTGTCTTGTTTTTTAGTTTACTAAAATCTGGCATTTTGAAAACTCTTCATACTTTCGAGATCCACAGTACAAGTTCAAGAGACACTGCACTAATTAAAAAAAGTCAAAACACAGTGGCGTCTGTTTCTTGGCTTATTTGGTAACCACAGGAACCTGCTTGGCCCCCAAAGTTCTGCTTTGAAGTACAAATATCTATTAGTACGTAAAAGTCAGACGGTCAGTCATTAACCAACTGCAAGACAGTAAAGTGTCGTGCGGTACACAGAGTTACTGCATGCTTGGGGGTAGATATATTCATATAGGTGCATATAAAATAACTGTTCATTGCGTTTTTTGAAACGCAACCCTAACGTTTTTGATATTTGTCTTTTTTACATCAAGTAAATAGTGTTAGTGATTATATGCCCATATTAAGAGCTTAATACTGTAACCATTTTTATAAAAATCTTTCACTACAGTTACGTTTGTCTGGCCTAAAGCAGAGGAAAGCACATTTTCTACTAAGATCCTACATTTGACCTTTTTTCCTACAAACTAATTCTTGCAATGGTCACACCTTGAAAAACACAGACAAATCATAGAGGAATGTCTCCACATGCAGTAGAAGAATCCTGTTCTCCACTGATGCTGTTGTTAAAGTCAGATCAGATTTTCTAGAAGCTTATCATGGATCATATATCCAGGATAAGGTGAAAGTCCACATTTTTCACCCTGGGACAAAATAACAGGGATCATCGATTTTAAAACAGGGATATTTTTCATTTTTGCCTTAATAAGGCAGCTGCTCAACCACATCTACCGTTCCAGCTTCTGGTCATCTTTATCGTTATCTTCTTCTTTAGATGATTCCTGTCAGAGTTTCTGAAGTTTGAATTTTTCAGTGATTCTCACAGTTAAAGTGTGAGAAGGCACGAACTTCAAAGTCTCGTCTTTATCTTTGGAACCGCTGACAGCAATAGATTACATTTTCATCTGAAAGGCTTCTTTACACCACTTCAGTGTTTTTACTTATTTCTACAGTCCTCTGCTTCACTCCAGAATTTTCACCTTTTTTTTTTTAGTTCTAGATATTTTTTTCTGATTTTGTCAGAAAAATCAGAAAAAAATATCTGATGCTTAAATTTTTACTGTAATTACTTTAACTTACAATTTGTGATTTAAAAAAAACCCCACACATTTCCTTTTGACTCATAAAACAGTTTGAATACCATTCTATATGTACTTATATGTTTTATTGTTGTCATAGTCATCACATTTTGAACCTGCTGCTGACAATGTTCTGAAAGGAAAAGTATTGATTTGTGGTTTGTATTGTTCGTTTGTTATTGTTCGTAATATTGCTCTATGTAGTTGGGTATTTGCCAAAGGTTTCCCTAAAGTAACCATAAACCAAACCTGGTTGTAACAGCTGTTGAGGAAAGTCCAAACAAAATCAGACCAAGTTCTGTTCAACTAAAATTTGAAGTGCAAAGGCCTTACATGCTGTAGCACTTTCTGTCCAGTAGAGAGCACTGTGGCTTTGCAAATGGATATCTTCTCCCTAAGAAGCTTCAGAAGCTGCTGTAACTTGGTCATTGTCAAATTTATTCAACTTTCACATGTTAAGACATCATCCTACTAAGAAAAAAAGATGCACTTCTGCACGTTGCCTACTTAATCAAAATGGGAAAGTAGTTTGTTATCTATTTTTGTGATTTAAACCAACAAGGATGCATGGCAAATCTGGAAAGCATGGCATGCATTTGTTTTTAGGCCCTTTCACTGAACCAAAAAAAAAAAAAAAATCCACTGCCTTGAGAGTCACTCTGTCTGTAAATATTATCAACTTGTGTAATTTAATCTCAGTATAAATCCAGGTGGGTGTTCTTTGATGATCTCAGAAGTTAGTGAGAAAAGTGATTTAGATCATAAGAATATTCTAAGAGAAATCCAAAGAAAAATATGCAATAAATTTAAAGTGACCAATTAACTCAGCGGTCATCCATTTGATCTTTTTTTTTTTTTAATGCTGCCTTTTAAACTAAAACATTATCCATGGTTCTTATCAGCTAACATTTGTCACAGTCCAGACAGGCAAGTGTTGACAATTGCTGTTCACATTCTCTTTTATTCAAGTGTAATGTGTCGTCAAGAGCTCTAGCTGTTTAACTACAGAAATTGGAGGAAACAAATCTATTTTTTTTACCTGCTTGTATCACAATAGGCTAAAAGTTAGTTATCTGCTAATTTACTATTAAGAGCTACACATCTGATTAACCTCTTTAGAGCTGAATGAATGATGAATAAATGTTATATGGCTTAACAAACAATGGGATATTTCTTAAGAGGCAGTAAAAGCAACCATAATTGCGCAAAAAATAGCTTTCAAATTTTTATAAGACTTGTAGGTATCTAGAACAATAGATCAAGAACAATTCACATGGAAGTCAGACTCTTGGGACGTTAAATAAAAAACATTATTGTTGACCATAACAGGGGGCATGAGCGCACAAAGTTTTCCACTGTCTTTAATTCTAACAAACTGACTTATTTGTCCATATATTTTGTATCCTCAACGTTATGGCGTGATGAACAATTTGAACTAACTGATTGGGTAAACACCTAAAGAACACAATTAACTGTCTTCACTGCAACAATGATAATCCACAGAAATGTTGCCCCTATTTTCTTGATTTGTGGTTTGTATTGTTGCTTGTTCGTTTGGTTCAACAATATCTTTCAATCATGTTTCAACTGAACCCTTCATTTATGAGAACTGATGAGAGACAAAAAATTTTCCACACCAACGCAAATGCAGTTCCTCAATGCGTCTGTAAAATATCGCAAGCAATGGGCGTGTTTTCTGAATATGGACCAGATGTTATAAGCTGAATTAAAAATGCATTTAGCAATGGGCATTCGGCAACACGGGGGACTTGTGCAGAATTTTATCTCCTGTCTCATGGCAGTTTAAAGTAAGTTTGCAATTTTCCTCATTTTTTTCCCCCTCTTCTTCTTACACCACTTCTACGCGTTTCAGCCTACGACGAGTTTTATTTGTCATCTCTAAACAGCTAACAAAGCTGCAAACATCGATGTACGGACGTTATTTTTAAACGCACCATTCATCTAGCGTACTTACTACTAAACAACCGAAGCAGCACGTTCACTGTCAGCGCGCGCTCCCGACGTCTCCGTCTCTAAACTACCTACTAACACTTCTTGACATAACATCGACATCAGAAGCAGGCGCGCACCCGGAGTATACCCGCTTTTTCGCGCTCCTGAAAGTCCGACTCTGATAAGGGTTTAAAAACCGACTCTACAGAGAGACTTTTCATTTGCTTTAACTTGAATTAGTTAGTATACGTACAGCGGCTTAAAAAGTAATGTCAACAGAAGGTGGTGGGTTTCACAGGGACGCTTCATGTGTCACCACCAACAAGCAGCAGCAAGCAGCGTTGAACAGCAAAGTGGAGGAAGGAGTCAACGGACAGCAGCAGTAACGTTCAGTTGTCCGTTAGCTTAGCAGCTGATATGGAATTTTCCACTAGAGCAGCAGCTGCGCAGACACGCTACTGCGCATCTAAGTCTTTGAACTTTTACAGGTTTCACAACAGAAACCTGTAAAAGCTGTCCCCCCTAGAGAAATATGATGGAATCTTACCAGACTCAGACTGTCCATCATTGTCAAGTGTGTGAATTCACGGAAAACACAGCAGAATGAAGAGTACATTTACAGAACACACGAACGCACAGGTGGATGTTAGTGAAGTGGAATGTCGTAAGAAACGCCATTTGTTTCAGAAATTAAATTAAAAGAGTGACACTCATTAATTTATTGCATACAGCGTGACACGTGACGCTATATTAATAACCTCCAATAAACTGTTTTCTAGAAAAGTGCAATAGTATTTAATATCAATTATAAAGCATTTTAAGTACAGAAATGTCAGTATACTGAAAAATATGTTCATGTACCATACAGTATGCACTAAATTTTTGGGTGTGCACGCCTTCTGCATGAATAACTGCATCAATGCTGAGATGTTAAGAAAGCCACATTCAGTTGATCTGCATAATTGTTGTGGTGACTCATCTAATCTTCTTAACAATAGGTTGTATGAATCTTAATAGGGTTTGTTGTGCAATCAAGCGCTGTAATATCATGATCAGTAAGGCTGGTACTGGTACTTTTAACAGTGTGAGCAGTGTGAGAAGTCCTGCTAGAAAATTAAATCAGCATCTCTGTAAACCTTGTCAGCAGATGGAGAAATGAAGTAGCCTACTCTGAAATGTCCTGGTTCACAGTTGACTCTGGTCTTAATGTCACATGAGGATTAAACACCAGGAGATCACATGGTTCCCCCATTTAATCAATGGGGTGGGCATTTTAAAAATTGATGGTTGAAACTTCAAGCTTGGTCTCAAGCAACTTATTTTATTCTCAAAGGAGTGCTTTGGCAAGCTGACAAACTGATCAGATTGCATTCCTAAGCACTCTTTTTCCTGGAGATGTCAATATCAGAACACCCTCACCTGAAATAAAACTCAGAGCTGATCAGATAAGCACTGACCCCACTACCTCACTCTAGAACCTGACCCCACTACCTGACCCCAGGACCTGAATCCCAAAGCCTTGTTTTTGGTGCCAATCTGCAAGAGACACATACTCGTGAACTGTTCTTCTCCTATCCCAGTGGATGGAGGAAGGACATTTAAAATCTTTGAAGTGAAACCTGAAGAACTTTTAAGGAAAGCTGTATGTGCCTCCAGCTTATCTTTAATATCCTTCCATTGGGTGGGGCTTAGACCTGGGAAGATCGAAGTCGACTCCTAGTTCTTTCCACAGAGCCAGCTAGCTGTTCCTGTGAACCTTCTCTTGGACCACTGAGCTTACATCATTTTGCATCTGAGTGAGCCTGATGAATTCACAAAAATAAAGTCAGATTTTCAATTTTAGTCTGTTTTAGATAAAGTTGCTACAAAGAAAAAGAAAAAAAAAATCAGATTTGGCTGGTCAGGCTTTTTAAGGTTCGATGATCAGCCAGAAAGCTGCGATCGGTGCACCACTAAAAGGAAAACAAATAAAATCTGAATATGTTTGGAAAATAAGTACATCAAAAACACATTTTCATAGCATTTTGAGCCCCTCTTGTAGTTGGATAGAGAAAACGCTTCCTATCGTCTATACAGAAAACGCAACAAAACCTGTCTTGCTAGCACAGTCAGTTTTATGGAGAGGTTGTAACTTTTTTTGTGACCAGACATTTTTGTTTTACTTGCTGTCTCCGTTTGCAGTGAATATGTCAAACATTGTGGTTCTCAGTTTTGGGGCAACAATAAGCAAGAACACAAAGACACATTTCAGAACATTTGCTGTGCTCATAACTGGCTGGCTAGCAGCTGTGTTGTCAAGTCACGTTGTTGACAATCTCTTCATTCAGTCCTTTTATGAAAAACATCAAAAGACAATGACCACAGTCAGTCTATTCCTATTAGATTTATATTCATTACATTAGCAAGTTAAAGGATTAGTTAAAAATAAGAAAGTCTCTAAACGGGAAGACATCACGGAAAGTGCCAAAAATACTCAATTCATAACAAATTCTACAAATAAAAGCTTCTTTGTCAGTTTTATTCTGTTGTTTATGTGGCTCATGTGGCCCCTCATTTATCCAGACAACATTCACAATGTCTTACAGCTGCAGTTTGTATCTCTCACAATGTCCTGACAGTATAGCGTGAGAGAGAAAATCTGTGAAAAACTGTGCTCCTTTGCCTCCTCCACGTTGGCCCGGATGCCATACTCGATTGATCAGAAACGACCAATCAGAGCCAGGAGGAGTGTCTTACCACTGTCAATCATGGTTGTGTATGTGGAATTTTAGCTATATGTACATCTGTTACCCGGTCAGAGATTTGTTGATACTCTCGTAAAACCGGTGCAGCAACTAAACTGTCAAAATGTTACTCTTTGATTAAAATGTTTTTTTTTTGTTTTGTTTTTCAGAGTAACAAGAGTAAAATGTTATTCTTTCTTTGAAAGAGTAACAAGAGTAAAATGTTATTCTTTCTTTGAAAGAGGTTAGTAGAAGTGAGTTAAGACTTTAACATTGTTTTTTACTTTGTGTGTTTTTTCACTTGGATAGAAATCCTTAATTCTTCATTATCGCCTCCCTGTTGGCATTGATGTAAAGTACAATGTTCAGGTTCCCTTTTTACTTCCACTGTTTTATTGGTATGAAAGCCATTCTAAAATCAGCAGTAATTGACCGTTTTTACATTTTTGCATTTTCTTAACTTGATAGTGTTTAAAAACTATCAAGTCAAAAAGACTTGACAGACTTTGTAGCCCCTCATGTATCCAGACTATCCAGACTTGATAGTCTTTTTGACTTGACTGTTGTAATGGAATCATTTGTTAATAGTTAACATCAATTCATAAAAATAAATACAAACCAACAACAGTTTCTAACTTGCTGTGAGAAATGCTGAAACTTTCTCTTTTTTTTTTTTTCTTAATATTTACTAACCAAAAACAATCAATTGTGTGTGATTTTCTGAAATTCTCTGAAAAGTTCTTTCTGGAATTACACTGATGAACTTTGCCTTTCACTTTTCAAGTTCAAAGCGTGCCAGGACATGTCATTCCAACACACAGATTTTAACTTCCTATCTGTATTTTTGACCTTTGTTCTTACACACTTTTGCACTGTGTATATTCTTTGTATTTTGTTGCCCAGCCATCCCATCCACCTGTCAGTGTGATCCATGACAGCAGATCACCATGGCTCTTAACATCCCCGGTGTGGTTGCGGTGGTGCTGTTCTACATCCTGATCCTGGGCACGGGAGTTTGGGCGGCCCGGAAGTCCAGAAGAATCGAGAGGAAGAGCAGTGGAGACAGGACTGAGGTGGTGCTGCTTGGAGACAGGAATATCAGCCTGGTGGTTGGAATATTCACCATGACAGGTGGGGGATTCTGTGAAACACATATTGTAAATATGGTAAGGTACAGAAAGAGAGATGTAAATGAACAGCAGCTGGAAAGACAAAACAGAACATACTAGGACAGAATCAAACCAAAGAAAGAATCAAGTTAAAACTGAAACTGAAACATCAGTTAAAGACCTGAACATATCCGGACTGTTTTACTTTATACAATGCTTCATTTAGCTACACAAACACTTTATTTGAATCGGTGTGAATGTTTAGTGCACAGATGTTCTGTTTATAAAATTTAAAAACATAAACATTGCCAACATTCTCAGTCATTTTTAACTGAGAAAGTTACACAACTCTCAGAGATGCAGGTGAATCTCGGAGTGGGCAGATTGAACCTGAAACCAAGTCCTGATTTACCCCTGGCTCTAACTGTTTTAGTATTTCTCCATCACTCAGAAAAAAATTAATAAAGCAAAATTAAAAACTTCACACAGTGGATCCCATCATATTAGTGGTTCAATATTTGCAGATTCATGGATTTGTCTACAGAATGTAACTCCAGTGCATGCACCCACAATGTGTAAACTAGCCTTCAAATGATTATCTTGTCGCAGAAACATCCATGTTTGTTTTTTTTTTGTTTTTTACTTTTGCACAGACTCCTCTGCTTAACTTGTGCTTGTTGTGCTTGTGCAGCCACGTGGGTTGGAGGAGGTTTTATCCTGGGTGTTGCTGAAGCTGTGTACACTCCCAAAATGGGCTTGATGTGGGCCCTGATGCCGATACAATACTCAGTTTCCTTCATTATAGGTAAGACCGCAGAGGCAAGAGCAGACGGAGATCTTAATGTTAAACACATGTGTCTACGCAGTTTGGGCCAATCCAAACTTTTCTATTAAACATTTTATTTAGCCATTACTGAATGAATACAATGAACAATGGATGATATTTCAACCCCTGGATTAGGTGGTCTTTTCTTTGCCAAGCCAATGAGGGAAAAGAAATATGTCACCATGATGGACCCTTTCCAGGAAAAGTACGGCAAAGTGCTGAGCGGGGCTCTCGTGCTGCCATGTTTGTTGGTGGATGTGCTCTGGGTATCCTGCACTCTGTTGGGACTGGGTGAGTAAACATCTCCGTAAAAAGTATTGAGAACTATTTTCTCACTTCCCCATGTTGAAACTGAAGCTGAAAATGTACAAGTGTACACATCAAGCATTTTTAAGAATATCGATATCGGTCTTGTAACGCATAATGCTTATTTCCGTCCTGTTTGGGTTTGTGTATGTGTTTTGGCAGGAGAGAGAATTGGCTTTTTCTGTTTTGTTTGGTCATGCATTAGTGTTGCAGCACAGGAATAAGGAATGTTATGGAAACATTCATCACCTTCCTAAAATAGTAAAACAAAAAAAAAAAAAAAAAAAAAACGTCATAGTTTTGGAAATAAAAGGCATCACCTCTGACTTTTTTTCAGAAGTCAGAGGTGATGACTTCTGAAAAAAGTCACCACTTTTTTTTGGCCATCTTTTGGCAAAAAATTACAGGCTATTGTTTTAGGAAGGTGACTCAATGCTAGTGGTCATTTTTTCAATGTGTTGAAAGGGTACAGACTTTTTTATGTAATATAATATAAATATTGGTTATTAAACTGAATATACTGGACAGTGATATCGAAACACATTTTTATAGTGGTGTACACCTACTAGAGACTGAAACATTCATTAATGAAAGCAAGTTTTTAAATCTTGAAACTCCAAATGGTATGAATACTTCTCTACCGGGTTGCAAAGGAAAACAAAAAACAAGAAAACTTTTTTGACTGGACGCAAGTCGAGGGATTTGTTTCTCTAACTTGTGTGTTTCTGTAACAGGAGCGACTATGAGCGTGATACTGGACTTACGCTTTGCCTACTCTGTGTGGATCTCAGCGGCGGTGGCTATCGTCTACACTCTGTTGGGAGGTCTTTATTCAGTAGCCTACACTGACATCATCCAGCTCGCCCTCACATTCCTCAGTCTAGTAAGTAGGAAGGTCATTTGCTACAAACACCAACACTCACTGTGCAGTATCTGACCACGTACTTCTGCTTTCACATTTAATGAGTTTTAAATCATTTCAAAGCTATTTTGATCCCAATTAGTCATCTAACGCTGCTTTAGTACTAGCAACAACTCCTTTCTTGTTCTCCATTGTAAAGGTCGGTGCTCACAGATGTCTGAGTGCTGAAAGTTTGGAGAATTTCACAAACATGTCCAGGTTATGAAATCTTGTGTCGTCTGTACGGCTCATGTTTTTTCCTGCTGATGCCTGGCGCTCATTGTGTGTGTTGGTCTGTGTACAGTGGCTGTGCGTACCCTTTCTTCTGCTGAACAAGACTTCTGTTAACATTGCTGAGACGGCTTTCAACCACACATTTCAAGAGCCATGGCTTGGAAGTCTGGGTAAAGATACAGTCTGGAAGTGGATCGATGACTGGTTAATGCTGGTCAGTATGTTTTACCTCTTTAACACTAGGCCTAATAAAACGCGTATATGCCTGTCGAAAAGTGTGCCAAACGAAACAATGAGGCGGGGTCACGGCTCTTTATAGCCTGAGTAACACAATCAGCATGCAGTTGAATTTGGTGTTGCAGTGAGACACTGAACTCCACCTTTCCCCCTTGCGTTTCGTGAGATAGTTGTATCGACGTCATTTACACTGAAATACTTTTGAAGAGAAATCTTAGCATCTAGTTTACAACAGCTCTTACACCAAACTGAATCTACATTAGAGAAGTTTTACTCTTAAATATGCACAATAACGTCATCTTGATTTAAAGCCATACAGATTATAACTCATGTGCTGTTTTAAGATGAAACATCTCCAAAGATGTAGGACTGGAAAAATAAAGATATTGATATATTAGGTTATCTTAATCCTGTGCAATTTATGTGCTGGGAAAATAAATTTGTTCATCTTACATATTTCTTGATTTAGCTTTTTTGTAACACCTAAATGTTTAACAACATTAAAGTAATTTTAGTACTAGACAAAGATAACTTGAGTGAACACAAAAATAGTTTTAAAATGGTAAATTAATTTATTAACATAAAGAAACTCTGATAAAACAACCAGAGCCTATGTGAAAAGGATGAACCTAAACCTAACATCCACCTTTTGGAGCACCAGCAGCTGTCAAACATTTCGGATAACTTGTAAAGTGTCGCTAAATCAAAATCACTTACTTTTCCTAGGACAAGCGAGGCCTGCAGTGCTTTTGGTCTTTTGCATATTTTTTTGCTTTACTGAGTAAGCTTTCCGCGTGTCAGACAAGTTGATTCTGCAGATATGACAGTGTAAATTTTTAAAGCAAAAATGTAAGAAAAATAAAAAACAATTTTGGGAACCACAGGAAAAGCATTAAAGTAGCAAAAGATCTTAACTTGTTCTACTAAAAGTTTGTAAGTTATTCAAAACAGCTAAACCTCCAGTGGTTCCTGTTGTCATTTAGGACGGCTGCTAGCCTAACTAACAGACCAATATCTTAGTTGAAAGCTAATCTTTTGGGGGCGGGGGGAATCTCTTCTGTATTTTTGTATGTGACTGTAACCAACTATCTCACATTCACATATCTCCTATATTAAGTGTAGAAAAATGATGATCTTCTCAGCTTATTTTCTGGTCTTGAAGCATCCGTCTTTAATGGAACTTTTTGAGACTTTGGCAATCCTCTGTAACATTTGACATGTAAGCTCTTGCCCGTAGAGCACTTTATTTATCGCTGGAAATTTACTGCAATGAAACACTTTTAGAACAATGTGTTCTTGGCTATTCTTCCGAGTTAGAAGAAAATTCCATTTACATGAATTTACTTTGTATCTGTTTAGCATTGCAACAATGAATTTCTGTTTTATCACATCAGACTCTCATATCAACATAGAAGGATTCTGGCCAACATTTCTTTTCGGCACTACTTGACATTATTTTGAATCAGAAGGGTACTAGTGAGTCAGAGAGTGACCAAAATTGCCTTGCATGGGTTAAATACAGACAAATGTTTCTTTCTTTTTATTTATTATAAATTGTTTTTTAATTGCATTGCTTTTTGGATTTTAAACTGATCAATTAACACCATGTTCTTCAGTTCTCTGTTGAGGTCAGTCAAAACAAAAGAGGTATAAAGAGCATGTATTTTGATTCAAAAATGAGGATGAGCTTAATTTTCTGATTGAAACTTACAACTAGTGAAAGGTAAAGGTAATTTTATTTATATAGCACAATTTCAGCAACAAGGCAATACAAAGTGCTTCACAGGAATTAAAAGGAAATACAAACAAATTAACAAACCAAAGGAAACAGCAAAAAAAAAAAAAAGAGAAAAAGAATCTAATGTTGATCTAAAGTATGTAAACCAAGTGCTCCTGTTCAGGGTTGCTAAGTATCCTCTGGTCTAAGAACAGGAGAAAAACAGGAGTCTAAAAAGTAGTTTCGATCCAAAAGTGTCCTCTGGGCTTCTGGTCTCTGCATCTAAATAGTGAGTACTGTACAGTTTCTGAAAAAATAAGCTAAAGAGTGACTAATCTAAGTCCTTTTCTGGGTTAAACGTGACTACTCCACAGTTTCTAACAAAATAAAATAAAAAGAGAGGAAAGGACACTTTAGGGCAAATGGCAACATTCAGACAAAACAAAGGGCAAACCAAAGATATGAGTGAAGGCGGTGACGTCACAGGGCCATGAAACCACGTTGCTCAGCCTCCCGGCAGAAGTCCGATAAAGATGTTATCAAGGAAAGACCTTGGGAGCGCTCAGGTCCACAGCTGCATGGATAACAGGAGGGGGTGAGGTGGGAAGAAGGAGCGTTATGTTTACATATCTTCAAAGAGATTTGAAATATGCAGCTCTTCCAAGGCCACACAGGGAAAGCCAATTCAGAAACAGAATGTCTTAGGTCGGGTAGATTCTAAATTTCAATCTTCTCTAAAGTCTCTCCGATACGTCTCAGTTCCCAATTATCCAAATTAGTTTGGTCGTTCCACTGAACTGAAACTAGCAACTTCTGCGAGATCGATCCCATCCCGTCAGTGAGTTTTAGAGTCCTCCGCTGGGCTGCGAGTCTCAGCAAGACTCACATCCAACTTGGGTCTCTGTCCACACCAACAGTCTGAGTGTTTGCTAGTTTGGCCAAGTCCGTCACATATTTGTCGATAAGCCAGGTGTCTGCAAGCTCCCAACAGCAGAAATCCTGTTATCATGAATAAATCCAGGGTGAATCCCGTCGGGTGTGTCCCCGCAGGACAAGAGGGCTCTCCTGTGTCCACTCTTCTTGTCGAGAAAATTTGATCAATTGCATTGAGAGACTGGTTGACCAGATCCATAATTTGTAGATTTGGAGGATGTGCAAAGAAAGGCTCCAAAAATATAGAAAAAGTCAGGACAAAAACAGAGCAAGCAGGGCAGGCGAGGGCACGGAGGGTGCAGAGGAAAAAAAAGTGTCCACCTTCATCGAAAGCAAGAGAGAAAAGTGCTACATTGATCAGATCCATTCAGGTCGGCATCTGTTGAATGAATCTAATTTTATTGTTACTTGAGCATGTCACACTTCACACGTCCTACAGTTGTAGGACAGCTGATCATAAATATGACTGTAGAACGCCTGTAAATGGGAAAACCTGGTTAAATACATTGACTGTGTGATCAAAAGGATAAGCGTGACTGCAGAGTCTGAGTTGTTGCCGCCAGAGGTAATTAGAATGATAGGATAGGAGTAACAATGCAGTAATGCTGTTTGTTTTGATCAGATTTGTATAAAAAGACACACAGTGGAAGTAACAGTGCTGATCCAGTCAGACTTCACTCAGTGAGCTGGGAGACGTAGTTTGCTACACGAGGCCTGTTTAAACAAATCGGGCCGTAGAAGCAGATCTGGGCAGACAGAACTGGACTCAGATGGAGTTTTTAGGTTACACTGATAATCTGCCAACCATAGAGGGCTGAAGTTTATTTTGAACCGCTGAATTTGGGGTGGGTTTAGTCTGTAGCTCTATTGTCCAATTGCTTTTCAGCATGACTCCTTTTTAAAAAAAAATAAAATAAATCTTTGGCAACTTATTGGGTTCTTTACAATACGGCACTGTTCTGAGCTGAATCAGTATTTTTGCATGTGAATTCTCCTCTTCAATTTTTGCTGCCCTTGCTTTTTTTGTGTGTAGAATTGACTTTCTTTGCCACTTGTTTTCAGGGACTTGGTAGTCTTTCATTCCAAAGCTTCCACCAGAGAACGCTGTCGGCATCTTCATCACGCACAGCCCAGCTAACCTGCTTTGCAGCAGCATTCCTGATTGCCATTCTAGGAATCCCTCCTGCTCTGGTGGGGGCTGTGGCTGCCTCCACAGGTAAGAACTACGCTAAAGGCAAAGTGCGCTTTAACTAGTAAATGCTGCCCATACCTCCTGGTCAGCCTTTCACAACGAATGATACCTCTGAGTCGTATCTCCTTTCTCTGGCAGCTATTTGCATAATTTTTAAACCACACTTTGTAGAAATGCCACACTTCGGCAAGATGCAACCATGAGCTACTCAGTAACATAGTCTTCCTGATAGGGTAACTTATGACGATTCTGAGTAAAAGTCGTATGATGCAGGTTTGAAATAACCCAAATATGTTTTACAAACACGACCTAAAATAAGTAAATGTTTGTGAATAGTCTCCATATGAGGTTTACACATGCCACCCCAGATAGAGAAGAGTGCAGGTAATATTCAAATAAGTAGCAGGAAGATAAGACATGCAGCATTTGTGTTATTCCACTGCTGCTAAAGGTCAGTTTCTCGTTTGGTGTGGCAATCATCCTATCCACATTGCCTGCAAAAAAATATTGATAGAGTTTGGTAATTTCACATTTTGTCATGTCACAACCTCAAATTTTATTATTTAATTAGGCATCTTTTGTGACAGATAAAGACAAAGTAATACCTGATTGTGAAATGGGAGGAAAACTTTAGATGGTTTTAATTTTTTTGGACAACCAAAATTCTGAAAAATGCGGTGTATGCCCTTCCAAGTTAATACTTCATATGCTTTATAGAACAAGGTAATTTGAGTTTATTTTGCCACAGATTCTCAGTTGGATTGAAGTCTGTGCTTTGACTAGGCCAATTTAGTACATTTCAAACAGGTTTTTAAAGACAAAAAAACAAGTAACCAGTAGGACAAGAGAAAACATTCATAACCAAGAACAAGCTCATTACTTTTCTGTAGGAAGAAAACACAGAAAGTGGCATGTTAAAAATGATTTATACCTCCTCCTCAAAGATCAGTGGAAAAGCTTTATTGCCATAGCATCACTCAAACGCTTCTAAAAACTGGTGATCAGCTTTTTTTTTTTTTGCAAGTTTCCAATGGTATTTTGATCATTTATCTTTGTTGCTGAGTTCTAAGTTCTTGATGTTGCAAGGTCCCCTAGTCATCACCCTAATCTTCATCTCCCTCTATCAGAATAAAGTCGGGACTTTGGAACATCAGTCTGGTTCGATGTCAGAAGAAACATGTTGGTAAAATGAAAAGCTACTTTAAATCTAAATCTGCCAGGGGTCTGAATGATTTTGGGCTTAACTTTTGCACAGTTTTTCTTTTAACCAAACCCAACCAGCTTCTCTGATGAAAAGCATCTCCACGGCATGACGTAACTACCACCACGTTTCGTCATGGGGACGGTGTTAAGGTTCTGTGGTACGTCTGATCTCATCTGATCAGAACAACTTCTTTCACAACTTCACCACTAACCTATCTGCTGTGCTTGGTCGCTGTTTGTTCACTGACATTTTCCAACAAACCACAGAACAGCTGCAGATACTCAGGTTAAAATACTCAGAGGTTTACTTTACTTCCAAATTTGGTGGCTTCTGAAAGTACTGGGTTGATCATATTTGGGGATCACGTTAAAAGAAGTTGAAGATTTGTGGAAGACTCAACTTATCATCCACAAAAATAGAAAATCCATGGTTGCTTCTTTTACCGCTTTATAATTTTTGCACCACTTTTTGTTTATGTCTGTCACTTAAAATCATGAATTTGTGGCTGTAATAACACAACAATAATGTGAGAGCTGGAGGCAGAAGACTTTTTTTTTAACATTTGTAGCTCAGAATCTGTTCATATCAATCAAATTCAGGAATTTCAGGGTTTACTAGAACATTACGATGAACCTTAGTCCATAGAGTACTTCAAGATTCAGAACTTGGACCTGGGCTGGAACATTTCTGCATGAGTAAAATAAATCAGGATCAGAATTCCTTTATTGTCATTGTGCAAAAAAGCACAACAAAATGTAAAAAAAAAAAAAAGCATTCATTATAAAATAAAGCATAACGTTTATGTTGTGAATTTCTCTCGTCCAGACTGGAACTTGACTCAGTACGGCTCTCCGCCTCCTTACCTCCGCGGGGAGCACACTTTCGTCCTGCCTCTCACGCTGCAGTACCTCACTCCTTCCTACATATCCATCATTGGAATTGGAGCCGTGGCCGCCGCCGTCATGTCTTCCACAGACTCGGGTCTGTTATCTGCAACTTCGGTTTTCTCCGCAAACATCTACAAAAACATCTTCCGTACACAGGTAAGAAGATTGAAGGTTCAACCCCGGCAGCCTTGAAACCAAACCACACAAATGAACCAATCCCAAACAGACAGGGTGGGTGTTTATATAAATAACCAAGCATCTTCTCTTTTATGGCTTTTTGTTCCCAGGCCTCAGACAACGAAATGCAGTGGGTGATTCGGGCGTCAGTGGTAGTTGTGGGTCTTGTTGGAACATCGATAACGTTTTACACCAACAGCACCCTGGTCCTCTGGATTCTTGGAGCAGACGTTTCCTATACCCTCTTGTTCCCCCATTTGGTTTCTGTCCTTTTCTTCAGAGTGACCAATGGTTATGGCGCCACCGTGGGTTACATTGTGGGGGTGACTGTGAGGATTTTGTTGGGAGAAAACACTTTGGGCATTCCTGTTGTCCTTCACCTTCCAGGTTGCACTCTTGAAAATGGCATCTATGTCCAGAAGTCTCCTGTTAGGACAGTGTCCATGCTGTGCACCTTGGTAACCATATTGATTTTTTCTTGGTTGGCCGTGGTCATGTTCAACCACGGCTTGCTGCCTGAAAAATGGGACGTTTTCAAAGTTAGACGTGTAGTCACTGAACCACCAGAGGACGGTGTTGCGCAAAATCTGAAAGACGGAGCAGGAAATGATGACGAAAGTGATGAGAACAGCCATGGAGTGGCTTTGCAGCCATTGTCGCAAACTGAAATGTAAATGTTGTTCGTTGTGTATGTGAAGTTATGTTCATAGTTTTCACCTATTGTGAACTGAAACTGAAAAAGATTACAGTAAGGCTCTCTATTTTAGCTACTTTCCAATTTATTTTGCAATAGCATTCATTTAAAATGTTTGCTCTCTAAACATTTTAGAGAGCAAAATGTTTAGAGAACATTTTGCTCTCTAAGTCCGGAACACCTTGTCTTTATGATGCTGTGATCCTCAGAAATCTTCTGTTTCTGCTTTTCTGCCATTCTTAAACATTTTGGATAATTATGTAGTTTTTCATATGAGACTAAGATATTCCGAGAGAATGCAAAAAGCAACTCTCATATGATTTCATTTGTGAGTGAGAAAAGCTATTGAAACCAAGCTCTTTGTGAGAAACAGCTTGGTTTAAACCTAATAACTATTTGTGCCGTCCTTGAGCGTGATAACTGGAGTCCATTACATCTCAGTGGAGGAATCTGACCCACCGTTCTCTGTCCATTTGTTTCAGTTTAGCCACATTGGACATTTTCTGAGCATGACAGCCTGCATGGCACATCATGTTGAAGACGATTTATGTCCAGGCTTTAACTATGCCACTCCAAAACAGTTACTCTGGGTGGTTTGACTAATTCAGACGCGGATTTGGTGGATTTAATGTTTGCATTGTTGGCCTTCTGTGTAACCAAGTGCGCTTGGGCTTAATGCCACAAACTGAAAGTCTTCAGAATCTTCTGCTTGAGAAACGAATTTATTGTCCCAACAATTGAAGCGAGTTATCCAGATCCCAAAGAACCAAAGCTGCCTCAGACCATCACACTACCACCACCGTGTTTGACTGTTATGATGTTCACTTTACAAAATGCTGTTAGTTTTACACAAGATGTAACATAGCTGACCATATTTTTCTGGTCGCAAGGATCATGTGAAATGTGAGATTAGCCTTTGTGTTTTTTCTTTTAGATAATATTTTAACCATGTTGAATCAGCGGCTGCAACAATATTCGATGTGCTCAATGAAAAAGTTTTTTTTGTTTGTTTGTTTTACTCAGGATAACTTAGCCCAATGTTTCATTTTGTTTGATATTTGATATTTGTAAACATTTATGTTTGGCAAAAAAAAACTTAAAAAAAAAAAAAAAACAGAAGAAATCCATAAGAGGCAAATACACTTGTACACAACTCCAATCAATTTAAACTAGTAAAGTGGAAATACTACTTTTACATTTAATTTATAGGAGTTGTTAGTAGTGTCAATAATTGTAGCAGCATTGATTTCTTTACATGTAACTTCTCACTCTGTTAAATAGGTGCTCAAACTAAGGTCTTGCAATGAAAGACTTCCTTTTAAGGTTTTTACGCGTCTTCCCCAGGAGTCGTAATGAATGCGGAAGGGGTTGTTTATGCTAACTAAATATACAATGAAAAGAAAACTCATTTTATTTGAACAAATTAAAAGAGATTAAGGGAATTATTATGACTCTTTGAGGAAATGCCAGTTATGCCTAATGAGCTTAAGGTTTTCTAAATGAAAAAGATCCAAATCAAAGTTTACTAGACTTTATGTACATAAAGACAGTGACACAGCAATAAGCACAGCAAATACGTATCAAACATACATACTATGTGTGTATTTTATATCAACAGGGTGTTTTTTTTATGTTGCCATTTTGTTTAATAATGCAGAGACAATTTTAACACCTTTTTTGAAGTAGTAGCTTTAGTTCAGCTTGGATACTGACAGTAGGTGTTAACAGAGCTTTTAAACTGGCGATAACTCGCCAGCTGAACGTCAAGTTAGCTGGAAACTTCAAAACACAGCTGTCATGATGGTAGCAGTTCTAAGTAATGGTACCACTGGGAAAGTACTGGAACACTTTGACCTTTCATGGTTCCAGGAGGGATTCCTGGAACCATCCTGTCCAGAAAAGTGCAGAACAAGAAGCTTATATGATGCTGCATGGAAACCTGAGCTTGAAAGCACAAATGAATTGAGTAAAGACGGTTTGCTTAAACAACCTTACCCCTAATTGGCTAGTCAGCTAGCATTATTCAGGTATATTAGCATTGCAGTCGGGTAGTAAGTGAAAACAACAGCTACCAAACTGTGAAATTCTGAGTATGAGACACAAATATCTGCGCTGTAAAGTACCTGTATCATTAACGAGATGTGGGCCAAATACCTTAAAGAAAAAAAAAACAGTTTGTTTTAATATCTGTATGATTTTTCACATGTATTATTTGTATTTTTATTTTTTGGGATTTTTGCACTTTCTTGCATGTACATTTCTTAAATAAAGATGTTCTTCTGCTTAAGAAGGAAGTCCTTATTTATTCCAGAGTCCAGTAATCTACGTTTTTTTAAATATTTGTGTTGTATCTGGTGTGAAAGCTTTCAAGGAGTTATATTTTAATTAAGTCCTTAACAGATCATACCAAAATGCCAGTGTGCTAAATTTGCCCCACAGTGCAAAACACAAACCTTGAAAAGGCAGAGCAGCACCACAAGACGGCCATGTCAGTGGGCTGTTGATCATGTTCAAAGTCTCAATGTATTAAACCTTTAGACATTTGTCTTCATAATTTCACCAATATCCTAATAACTTGAGTATTTCACTCAAGCTCCAAAGATTGGATGAATTTATGAGCTGACCTTTCTCTGCTGTCGCCATATGCCAATGGGACTGGCTGTTGCTAGGGGTCTAAAAAGGCTGCTACGTTGAATTATATCATAACTATCATTAAGCTACATGATAGGAGGAAGTCGTAAATTTCAGAATCAGTATTTCTGCTGATTTCTCTCAGCGGCATCAAGAAAACGTCAGAGGATTTGGACATAGAAATAGTTTATGGCCGTCCTCGATCGAGACATGTCATATTTAATCCCATTGAAGACAGCTGCTGTACACCTTAAATAAAGGTTAGTACAAGCCACAGACACGACTGCAGGCCATACTGATGTTACATCAAGGCAGAAGATGTAACTCAAGAATCCTTGGCATCCAGGTCAATGCTGTTCCAAGAAAAGTTCAAGAAAGCACAACTGGAGTTAAGATGGGTGAAGGAGTTTCCTCTAGGGATTTGATAGAATTTGAATGAAACCCTTTAGGAGTAAGACAGATCATTTTCATGATAGACAAAAGTAACTTTAAAAAAAATAAATACCTTTCTTGATCATAAAAAACTATAGCTCAAGTGATTCTCAACAAGGATAATGTTGAATGCATATGTGACTTTCTTCATATATGTGCCAATAGCATCAAGCTTAACATTTTATGACACTACCTTCAGGTGTAAACCACAAGTACTGTGACTTTGTTTAGGACCGCACCAGAAAAACAGTCTACTGTGCTGACAGTAGAGCACTTACAGCCCTAATGCAGACTGTCCTATTCAGCTACAGCACAATAAGGAGCTTATTGTTCATCGAAGTTGGTAAGCAGACCTTTTTCATTTCTGTGCAGTTATTTTGAAACTCCTAAAAGGAAAATGGTAGCTGTTTTGCAACATCCCAGACTAATTCGTGGTTAGTTAACCAAACATTTCCTTTGAAGAGAAATGAAGTGAACACAGATGATGACTGCAGATATTTTGTTTTATGATTTGATGATGTTCTAATGTGCTGGAGTAGAAAACTCTGTTGGATGGAACATTGTGGTGTAACAGCAGCAACAGATTTATATAAATCCCATGCTCTATGCATTGACATTGCTTATTTGTTAGATTTTTTTTGTTTTCAATTTTCATTATATTTTTTAAATATAATTTCCAGAGTCTTTTTCTTCTGTCAAAGGCACTACAGTTGATATTGGAGATAATTCAGAGGAAGAGAACTTCTGACATGGATGATCCCATGGAGAATGCTGACCAAATATCCTCCCCTGCAGCAGCAGTGAGGAGGAACATATTGCCAAGTTCAATGTCTACAGAAAAGAAAATAAAGGTCCTGTTAAGAAATATCTGCCAACATACAAGCCACAACCTGCCAGTTTATGTGGCCCCAAAGGAAAACAAAGAGTTTTGTTTTTCTTACCAACTGTTGCTTCCAGACAGACATGCCGACACACGAACCATCTCACCTCCTTAAGTGTATGCAACTTTTTGGTTTTACGAGAAAGTCAGTCGTCTATGGACAAAATTACCGTTGTGTTGCAGAAGAACAGGACTGCATACGTCGTGTGCCAGCGCAGCGAAGGAGACGTCACGGAAAAAAAACACAGAGGGAGTCCTCTCCTGTGGCGTGGCAAAGGAAGCCAGCTGGCAACGTCTTCTTCACTGCTAAGATGCTGCTGCAGACAAAAGAATATCCTTCATGTATCTATACCAACTGAAAAACATACTTTTTTAATCATTAGTTTTTTTGTTTTCAAATCCATGTGCTGCAGAGATCGGTATAACAACAAATATCTTGGACGGTTACACTAAGAAACAAGGATCTCTGCCTGCTTCATTAGCTACAATCAGACGTGCTAATTATTTGTCATGTCAATTTTATGGTTTTAGAGTTGTGAATTCATTTACTCCAACTTCCTCTAATACTACAGAGAGATCTGCAAGAAAATCAACTCACCCCAAAAAAAAAAAAAAATTTATGAGGGATCTGGTGAGAGTATTGTTATGCTCGTATCGTAGCATAACGATACGAGGATGCTAACATGCAAAAGACTTGAAACTGGGCCAGATGAACATCTTCCAGTGGGGCAACAACCCTAAACAATCGGAGCTACAGTGGGTGTGGCTCCGACTGCATGAGTATGCTTTGGTTTAGATCAAAGCATACTCATTTGGTAAAATGGCCCAGTTAAAGCCCAGATGAAAATCCGAAGGTGGCAAAAGTAAAAAAATTGATGTTCAGAGATACTCTCCATTCAATCTGACCTGGAGCTCTTTTACAAAGAAGAATGGACAAATATTCCAGTCTCTAGATGCACAAATTAATAAAGCCAGTATAAACTAATGGCAAAATATTGAATAATAATAATAATAATAATAATAATAATAATAATAATAATAATAATAATAATAATGGCATAAAGGGCATTATTTATAATGCCCTTTATGCCAAATTGAGATCTCAATGGACACATTCACACCCTGATGATGGCGAGCTACTGGATTGTAGTCACAGCTGCCCTCAGTCAGTCTGACAGAAGTGAGGCTGACATTTTGCGTCATCTACCCTTCTGGCCTAATATTTGTAATATTTCATATATACTGAAGGGCTTTGAATATCTTCATTTAATTTAAGGGAAGAATAAAGCAAAGTATTCATGTGCATGAATCACCGACTTCATCTTAGGCTTAGAGAAGGTCTTTTAAACATTCATTAAACACAACCTAAATCAATAAACATAAAAGTTGACAAAACACAGCGTTGGATCACGCTGCTGCAGTCCAAAATTAGGGATCGTGTTCCTGAACAATCGACCGGTCTGTAGAAATCTGTGCTGCATTTAGTTAGTCGTGTGAGCAGCAAACATTGTTGAATGAAACTATTAGAGCTTGCTTTCGGTTTGTTTGCGAGACATTTCTCATTCAAAGAGGTAATTGGTGTTGTCGTGGTGCCTGCGCTAGCTCTGCTCTTTATCGTTGGCGAAATAATAATTTACTTTCAACTGCAAACCTCACAAGAAGTTCTGAGATGTCGAAGGTAAGAGGGAGATAAACGGTGTGTTTCTGTGCCTTCGTCTCTTACATTTTTTTCCTGATGGCTTCCATGCAGCAGACAACTCCACATTTTAAGAACAGCTAATGCACAGTCTTAAGCTTTAAATTGCAGCAGCGCTCATGGTCAAAGAGGCACATTATGCTTGCAAAAAACACTAATCAGCCAAATGTATTTAAAGCATGAAACAAAAGCAACTGTTGCTGTCAAACAAGACAACTTGCAACCAAGTGTATGAACACTTGCAATTGATTAGTACACAGTGGATACTAAAGTACATGATATTCCCTTCATACATCCATCAGTGATGTTTTGGTCAGGTCTGCTCTATGTGTACCACGTCATGAGACGATGTTTCCGTTGCCTTGTTATTTACACAGCTAAAAGTAAGAACTGCACCACTGTTCATCTAACCTGTACAAAACATGTCCCCACAACACGGTGGCAGCGGAGCATCTCCAGATCCAGCTCATGAAAATCCCAACTTCAAAGGTCATTCTTCCTTCTCTTTTATTTTTCTCAGCCTAGACTCTGTCGCCTTGCTCACCATAAGTGCTAAAAATCAATCGACTTTGTCTCTTGTAAAGGCTTGATGAAGTTGTGTAAATGTTCACAGTTACTTTTATTTTTATTTTTCTTATGTTGCACCCCACAGAAGAGCGCTGGCATCCCTAGAAGGATCACGTCCCACACTGAAGAAAAATTAGATATTTGTTGCCACATTGGTGTAGGCCATTACATCGTCATCAGTTATCTTTCTACAAAGGCTGTGCCAAATTGTCGTCCTTGAAAAAAGAAGAATCAGAAATGTTTTGATGCGAATTTTACTGATCGCATGACATTTTTGTTTTTTCTGTGACTGAACACTGAAAATACCGCAGAAAACAATCTAAATGTAAACTAAAACAAAATCAGACAGTCAGAACAAAGGAGTTTTGATTATGAAGGTAAAAAATAGTGTCAATGTTCACAAATGCACAGAACAAGATTCATACTTTTCATATTTGTGATGTTCAATCTTGTAGGAGAAGTAAAATAATCACTTTGTGTTTTCTGAAAAGTGTGACTTTTTATTCACATGATGTGTTAAAATGCCTTGGTTGTGCCAGAGCTCGTCTGCCTTGGCAGTTGTAAGAGAAAGTTTCTGTTTTTATACACTTGACATATGCTACATTACACAAGTAGAAAAACCTGCTAGAACCGACTATGTCAGTAGAACCCACCAATGAGCGCATACCGTATGAAAATGACTGCACAGGGAAACATGCTTAGGGTGTAGTTTAGTTTAGTTTTATCTTACTGAGTTGAATCTTATTGTTTGGGGCCACATTTTATGTTCCATAAGGACGCCTGGACTCACAATAATAGTCCAGGCTGGACATTTGTTCTGTGCGTTTGTAAATATTATTCTGTGCATTTGTGAATACTGAGGCTGTTTTAGCTCCATAATAGTTAAATTCTAGTGTTTTTTTTTTTTTTTCTTTTACACAACCAACTTAGTGTTCAGAGTGGCTTTGCTTGCACAGGTTGTTTCGCAGATAGTCAATTACTCTTAATAGATATGTGGCATTTTTTTGCACTAGGATGTGCCAAGAAATCAAATTTTTCTCCAAGTAAACTGACTGTCTTTACATTAAACCAGACAGTCAAAGCAGAATATGCTGATGATGATCTTTGTCAATGTCAGAGAAGTTTCAGCAACATTCTCTACGTTTTTATAGCTTATCTTTGAAGATAGAAATTAGTATAAATATTGCTATTATTATCGAAGATGCCAGACAATTTTACGTAGAAAAACAACTTAAATAGAGCCTGCTGGGAAGTTTCTTAATTACAGAGGATAAAAACAACATTTCCACAACCTGATTGGGCTTAAGACAGAAGTCTTGACTATTAATCACATTTATTTCCCTCTCTAATCCAATCCTTCTCCCCCCAAAAAAGGACATTTCCAATCAGTGACAAACACAAGTAATCACAGTTCTTACAGTTTATGCAGTCACATTTCTATCAACAAACATATCCAAAATTACTGTAGGGTGAGCTCATAATTTGTATACACTGCTTAAACATAAGAGAATAGAAAAATGGCTGTGGCACAATCTTAAAAGGACAAGATTTGTCCAGACTTGTCATCACTGCTGAGCTTGATTTACCTCCCAGCAGTCAACATTTAGCTGGTGATCGTCACCGATCCTGCGTGGTGGAGTCATGGGTTGGTGGCAAACAACCCATGACTCCGCTTTAAAAGTCCATTAAACAATCTTTTGAAGTGAAACTGTATCTGGATGTGTCGGTTTGGTTATTATAGCTCAGTATTTACTATGAAATATCCACACAAGTGCATTGTTTTTTTTTTTTACTTGTTGCGTTTTAATCAGCGCTTTGAAGCAAACCACAGAACAGCACATTCAATGTTGTTTTGTTCAAGAGAGAAGAGACCGAACAGAGATGTCTGGCACCTGTTTTCCACAGCAAACGTCCCTAAAGGTCTTTCAGCACTTAAGCAGGTTGAGCCTGTAACATGTTGAAGATCCTGGTAGACGCAATCATTCATTCCTAATTTCTAAACACATTGCCATACCTGGTTTTACAGCATGTGACAACATGTTTGAGAGTGCTGCACATGCCAAACACAAAGTAGGTGATCAATTGGCATACAGAGAGTCACTGACGCATTTCTAGAATACGTGGAATAAAGTAGAAGAAGGGTGTGTGTTTACTGACAGCAAAGAAAAGGCAGGTTTTAACAAAATAAAAAGAATAAGCAAGCCATACTACAGCAGGAGAGTTAATTGAGTCGATCACGAGTAGCTGAAGTCATGTTTTGAACTCAATGCCATCCTGAACAATCTATCAGAACAGGAGGGGCTTTCGCTGCAATTTGAGGCAAGCGCACTGGCTGCAGCACCAACGTACCAATCAGGTGGTTGTGTGTCGGCTTCTGTTTCTTTTGTATACCTCCGTGCCCTCCCTCCCCGTCAGCTTTAAAACCAGTGGAGATCTGAGTGTTGATTCCAGAGCCTTCCATCCTCGCTAATTGACGCTGTCTTATTAGCTTTGAACTTCAAGTCTCCTACGTTTTCCAGACTGTAGAGCAGTTTATTAAAAAAAAAAAAAAACATCTTGTGTTAGGCCTTATTACATCAGACTGATTTGTGTTTGCATTGGGGTCTCTCCCTCAAACACCTGGCAGTTTGTGTCTCTCCTGAACACCGAGGATGAGTGTTGAATGAATCCTTCCTTCCCTGGACTGAAATGATCACCTTGTGAGGAAAAAAAAACACACCTCTGTCCCTCTTCACATCATCACTGACACGTTCTGTTCCCTGTAAGTATGTATTCACTGAAAATGCTCACCCCTGTACTTCTTGATTATTTCTTCTTTCCCAAATTGCTGCATATGTTCCACATTTCCTTGTTTTTGATTGGTGTCCATGATAAGTGCAGGGCACAGACTGCTTGCGTGTCATGTTTCCTAGAACTCTGCCAGCTTGGGGTATGCTAAGTGCAAGGGCTTGCCTGTCCTAGGAATAGCTCTGAGGTGGAGTGGAGCCAAAAGTACTTTTGCCAGAAATACTTGACCAGAGCTTTCTAGCTCTCTATGTCTTCTCTGTTCGTGGTTTTAATAAAGTGTGCTTTGTGGAAGCTGAGATTAGATGCGTTCTGCTCTGTATGCATGTTCAATGTTGACTTCTTATTCAGTTAAAATGCAGGTATTGCTTTAAATAAGTAGTTTGTTCAATTCTTTGACTGTAATAGGGAAATTTAAAAAAAAAACTGGCACAACCAGCACTTTGAAAATATCCAAAACTTTCAATAAGAGCAAAATGTCAGCTTACGACAGGATGTATTCCTGTTTTTTTTTTTT
>NW_015112796.1:440377-480391 GCF_001443285.1 Poecilia latipinna | reverse complement strand
GGAGTCAGGTGTCTGTGTTAATCTACGGTCCTTAATGCTATTGTTTCAGGGTCAACATATTATTCTGGATATGCTTTAAATAAGCCATAGAATGAAACTTTTAAAAACTAAAAGTCTGGCTCATCAAGTGGCATCTTCTTGCATGGAAGAATGCAAGCTGTCTTCATGCTGCAGATGCCCAGAAATTGTCATTACAAAAAAGGCTCATCTAAGTACTGATTAGACTTATCTAAATAATTAGTTTTTTTAAAAAAATGAAAAAATACCATTGGGAAATTAAGAAAAACATGATTTAAACATAAGGGTTAAATATTAACTTCACATTCCAAATATGGGGGAAATTCAGCTTGTATTGAATCCAGACTTGCAACATTCAAACACACTTTTTTGTTTTTAATCTGTGTGCTGTTGAAAACAAAGTAGATACACAAACCATATTATGGAGATGTGGCTGTGGATGATCTAGTCCTTGCATTACAAGAGCAGAGTAAATATAACATACACACCAATACAATTTAGGTCACTGCTAAATGTCTTGCATATAACAATTATTCAAGGAAGGTTTACCAAAATAGCCTTGACTGTGAAAGTCGCAGCTACCTGATCAATGTGAAAAGACGAACATTTTACAAAATTCACTCTGGTCAACTTTTACATTCCCCATAGATCAAATCTGCATTTTTCCATTTGTTGTACCTGCAGTTTACTGTATTACCTGTGTAGCTGCACCTGAATACTGCTTGTTGGTCATTAGTATGAACAATTATTGACTATTGCAGAGAAAAAGTTTTGGTTTTTAACAGAACAATCTTTTTCGTTGTAATTGTTCATATACTGTAGGTAGGTTTCACTCTATGGGGGTTTGGCTGAAATTTAGCTAACTGAAGTCGATGGATGTTTGTGGCATAAAGTTTAGCAATTTGTATTTTAGAAAATAATCTCAAGATAAAACTTTTCATTTGCAGCTTGTGTTTTCTTGGATTTGTTTACGTCCCAAACACTTTCCTCCTATTTATTCCTTCTGTATACATGCAAATTAAACTGCTTATACGCGACTTTGAGCTGCTTTTAGTATGAATGGTGCTTTATAAATACAACTGATTGAAGAAGTCATTTTTTTTCTGTAAATGAAGCTTTTAATTATTGCTTGCAAGTCACTGAAATATGTTTCAGTGACTGTGCTGCTTCTTCTTCTTCTTCTTCTTCAATTGTGTCTTTTAACAGGTTAAACGCACAAAAGCTAAGCTCAAGATGGCTCTCAACGTCCCCGGTCTAGTGGTGATGGCGGTGTTCTACGTCGTGATTTTGGGCACAGGCATCTGGGCGTCCATGCGCTCCAAGAGGGTAGAGAAAAGAAGCACAGGAGACGGCATGGAGATGACGCTTCTGGCTGGACGCAAAATTAATTTGCTTGTTGGGATTTTCACTCTCACTGGTAAAGACAAACACACCGTCTTCACTCGGGAACACCCACGACTTGATGACACAAGTGTTGTTGAAAAGCTTGTTGTCAAGCGCACGTCACTGAGATATTTTATCCGTTTCTCTCTCCAGCTACATGGGTGGGAGGAGGTTTCATTCTGGGTATCGCTGAGGCAACATACAACCCAACACTCGGTGCGGTTTGGGCGCTCATGCCCGTTCCTTATGTCTTGACCTTCTTCTTAGGTGAGTGAAGTTTGCAGACGGCTCATAATGTTGCAACACCATGGTGGGAGAAGCAGTAAGAAATGATAAACCCTTGGTGCTTGCTATTTGCTTAGCAACAACACTGTGACAAGCACACATTTTATGGTTACTATTCTTATCATGGGAACAAAATCAACACGGCTCCTTGCTTCATTACCTTCTTTGTAAAATGAACTTCATTGACATGACAAGTGCGGCTCTCCCTCACCCAACGCAAATCTGACTCTGCATCATTAAATGCGCCACTCGTGGTAAAAATAGATCTATGAGCAATCAAAAAAAAAAAAAAGAAAAAAAAAAACAGGTGCAATGAAATGAGTTCAGCCAAGAGGTTTGAAAGATTACCTCTGAATGAGCCAAGTCAACAAACTAATCGGTTTGTTAAATGTTGACAGCCGCTGAAATAACCGATACTGTCCTGCTGTCAGAGTAGCCTGTGGGATGTTAGTGGAGGATGAATTGGAAACCCCAGTCTCTGAGCAGGAAGTATAACATTCCCTGTTCTGCGGCGGTCTATTGTTGACCAGAAGGACGCCTGATCTCAGCTCAAGGTGTCTCAGTGTGTTATCAGGAGGGAACACTTGTTTGTGCAATTGTTCACCCCCCCCCCACACACACACACACACGTCCTTTCACTCTTTTGCTCACCACTCCGGGTTTTTACATGGCAGAAACATGACCTTGTCCCAACATTAATTACTCGAACGCTTCCCACAAACAGAATAACAACTTGCGCTGCTGCTTTTCCCTCTGCAGGTGGCTTTTTCTTTGCCAGGCCTATGAGAGAGAACAAGTACATGACAATGATGGATCCTTTCCAACAGAAATATGGGAACGTCCTGAGCAGTGCACTGATCTTTCCTGCGCTGGTGGCCGATGTGCTGTGGGTGGCACGCACGCTTGTCAGCCTGGGTATGTTACCTCATGCTGTTAAAAATGTTGGACACTGTTATGGGTGCTGTAACATACCTGTAGGATCACGTGGGCACCAAAACGTCAGGGTACATGATGTCCATAAACAGGAGAGTAGAAAAACAGCTGGGCGGTGCCATGTCAGTTCAGACAGTTTTCTGACAAACAGAGCAATAAAAAGAAGCCAATAAATACATTTTAAGCTTGTATCCAAAACAGCACATTTTGGGAGTCAGTTTTTTATAAGGTAATGAAAGTAATTTTTATATGTTGGGTTTTGATTTAGTATTATGCTTTCTCTCAACATTGTTTTTACAATGTATAAGGGCTTTCATTATCCTCAAACTCTGTCTCCCTACAAGACACTATGCTTTGAGATACGAGTAAGAAAAAGTGTTTTGTTTCTGTACATTTCACACAGTTGGTGAAGTAATAATTTATTCCTAAAATGTCAGTTTAGATGTTTGAGAAGTAAATTTTGCATCTTGAAAAGATTGCATGTATTACATACAGTTGAAACCAGATATTTATGCACACATATAAAATTAAAAAAAAAAAAACGGGGAATGTTTTTTTTTTCCCCCTCTTTATCTGACATTGTGTCAAACATTTACTTTTTTTTTTAGGAACATTTACTTTTTCAGAACTGGTTTAATGCAGTCTGGTTTATAGGCTGCCTTTAAAGCTCTTCTCAGGAAGAGTCTTCTGGATTGAGGTGAGTCCAAAAGTGATACCCAAAGCTAAAAACATCGACTCTGCTGTCCTTAAGTTACCAACCTGAAGGTATTGACTGTTTGGAGACTCATTTGTGGCCAACATAAAAACACTGACTGATGCTTTGAGAGGCTGTGATCCTCATCACAGCCAAATACGTTTTCTACATGTCTCTACAAAATAACTGTCTTTGTGCCTGACTGCTTTTGCCAATTTTAATCACTTATATGTTGCCTTTTGACTAATGACTTCTTCCTCTATGAGTGACTGTTCCACTTATGTTGGTAACCATCTCATTTCACTCTTAATAAAAAAATAAGTAATAAAAATTCTCTCTTCTGTTTTTCTATATTTAGCAAATAGAAATAATTTTGTTGATTTTGTCTGACCTTAAAAATAAAAGGGTTAGTGAGATTTAGTATCAGATAGTGACAAACAGGTTTTTCCTGAAAATATATAACAGTTCTGACGCTTTCATATATATTTTTTAAATTTTGTAAACACAAATAAGCCCCAGAGTAGATTGGAGTGTTTGGAATAATTCACTTCTAAGCTTAAACTGAATGTTTTCTTTGTTGAATGTTTTTAATGTCTGGGAAAATCCGAATAAATGAACATGATCAATTACTGCAGAGTAAGAGTGGCTTACAATGTTACTGCTGTACCATATTGTGCTGCATGTTTGCCTTGACTGGATGAATGAATACAAACACACAGAGTGCTTACATATTTATTCTTACGAGTTAACTTTTTAGTGAAAAATGTTTTAAATCGTCTGATATGTTATCTCCACATACTTCCGATGTTTATCTTCTAATGTTTAGGATTCACATAATTCTCTGTGATGTTGTATGTGACTGTGTGTGTTAATGTGTCTACTATGCATCTAACGAGTTTATGCGCTCTGTGAAAAATGTGAAAACTGAACATGTTTGAGTGAATGCATCCATCCATCCATCCATTGTCTATACCCGCTGACCCTTGCAGGGTCACTGGGGGGGGGGACTGGTGTCCCAGCAGTCATTGGGTGAGTGGGAGGGTACGGCCTGGACATGTAAGACTCACAAAGAGAGCTTTAATCAGAGAAGCTGCCAAGAGGTTCATAGTAAAACTCAGGGGTATATGAGGTTTAAATAAAGAGAGTGCAATGCATATTAATATGCATGCATGACACCAAACATGATTATTTTTAATTCTAACAATGTTTGTAAGCATATTCGTAAAGCGCAAGCTATAACCAGTGCTTGAGCCCCTTTATGTTTCCATTCACAAAACTACTGACAGGTAAGCAGTTAATTTTGTCCACAGAGATATATAATATCTGATAGGTTTTAATCATACCTCGTGTTGTTTTTGTAAATGTTACGCATAGATTCCTGACCTACAACTAGCATATGCACATAGTCACAGAAACACTTGTCATTTTAAAGTGTGCAGAGCAAAATGACCCGCCGGAGCATTGCAGGATAATATTAAATGAACTTCTGGTTTGCTGGTGAGAATGTGCATGTGTGTGTGTGTGATGGCTCGGTTGCTCAATGTTTTAAACACACTTTTGTGGCCCGTGATATGTCGGCACGGTATTAGCACTCAGAGTCATATTTCTGCTGGAGAAAAGAACTAAAGCAGAGTGTGTGTTGTGTGCATCTCCCACATGTGAGAGGTTTATAAGTGGGACAAGGAACTGAACAACATCAGGGGGTCCATCTCCGATGCAGTACTTTAAGTCTTTGAATGTTCCACCTTTCCTCCTCCTACATTTAGCTGACAGGGGTGTCAACTCCAGTCCTCAAGGGCCGCTGTCCTGCAGTGTTTAGATGTGCCACAGGTAAAAAACAGTGGAATGAAATGGCTTAATTACCTCCTCCTTGTGTAGATCGGTTCTCCTGAGCCTTGCTAATGACCTAATTATTCTTTTCAGGTGTGGTGCAGCAGAGGCACATCTAAAAGTTGCAGGACAGCGGCCCTTGAGGACTGGAGTTTGACACCCCTGATTTAGCACATAGGAGTAACATCACAGGTTTGAAGTGTAGTTGTATATCTGGTAAACAGACCTCCCAGAAACTATTTGCGATGCAGTGACTGTGTTACATCATGTCCCATCACATTAGAAAAACTCTAAAACCTGGGTTGATCTGGATGCTTATGCAGATGTAGCCCGGGAAAAATACTTAGCCTCACAGGACACGATAACTGGGGTTCTTAATGTGCAGTGTATTTTATTTTTAGTTGAGACAGATTAAACAAAGCTGTCTTGTTTCTTACTTTTGTTCAACAATCAGTAGTTACCTACTGTTTGGTAGCAAACAGTAGGTAACTACTGATGAAATGCGGCAGATCTCCAAAATAACAGAGAAAAAGCACAAAAAGAAAATTCAATAAAAGAAAAGAAATCGAAATATGGCAGTGGCCTCTGACTGCACAAATACAATACTGAGAGCTGCATTACACCTCACTGATTTAGAACGAATGGAGTTGTGATACGACTTATTTTATCATCACTTACATTTAACGTCTCAGTTCACTCTTAATGCTGGAGCACACCGATGATCGGACATCTTATTGTCACACGCACAAAATGGCCGCCCTGCACCGCACATACAGGCTCCCTAAACCATCCGTTTCATCTTACTAAAATACTGACTGCTTATTACATAAATGAACGTACCAACACATTTCAACAAGTGACGTATATATTTACCGATTTTCTGCCAAAACTGTCTCCCGCAGATATAACACGTACAGTTCACATCCAAGTTCAGCACGTAGCATAGCAACACAAGAAGAAAACAAGGTGTATTTCCTGCCCCGTGTTGAGAAACAGTAATCATTTTTGAAACACTGCTCTCTGGTGGTCAAAATGTGCAGCAGCCGAGACCAACTACCTGAACATATTTAAATGTGAAAAAACTACGGAGCCCCTAAGGGGACATGGAAAAAAAAAAAAAAGGAAAGAAATCCCGACTTATTATCGCGAGATCCCGAGAAACTAAGTCGAGATCTCGAGATCCCGACTTATTATCTCGAGATCCCGACTTATTATCTCGAGATCCCGACTTATTTTCTCGGGATCTCGCGATAATAAGTCGGGATCTCGAGATAATAAGTCGGGATCTCGCGATAATAAGTCGGGATCTCGCGATAATAAGTCGGGATCTCGCGATAATAAGTCGGGATCTCGAGATCTCGACTTAGTTTCTCGGGATCTCGCGATAATAAGTCGGGATTTCTTTCCTTTTTTTTTTTTCTCCATGTCCCCTTAGGGGCTCCGTAAAAAACAAACAAAAAGGAAATAAAATTACATAACTGAACCAAAATCACTCAATAGCATTGCTACCGTAAGATAAGAGAAAACCAAAGCTTTGAAACCATACAATTATTCAACCAAAATTTACTAACCAGCTACGCAGACATAACTAGGTCAAGTCTAGAATTAGTTCATATATTTCAGGTTGCACAGATGCAATTTATTTTAACACTTCAAGTCAACTCATATTGGTGGAAACATTCCAGTTAAGCCAACCTATTGGATGCAGCCCTGGTGCATCCAACAGGTGAAAAAAAAAAAAAAAAAAAAGCTCTGCTGGGCACTAAAATATAAATTATAATATCCAGCTGGAATTAGATTAATTTACAAACAGGTGCGCTTTATTTACTCCAGAGTAAAAGTGGCCAAATGCAAAGACAGGCCACACTTTTAAGATTTTTTTTTAACGCTTTGAAAAGCATGTATCCTCAAGAGGTGACAAAGTTCAAACGGTAAGAAAATCTTTGTTTGTAGCACTGTCTCGCTATGGCACTTCTGGACAGCTTTGATTGCAGTGAGGATGTAGAGCCTGAACCAAAGCAGTATGATGATTCAAAGCCGAGCCAACGGGGAATCAACGGGAGAGAGAAAGAGTGGTGGGGGGTAAACAGCAGGCGAGGGGCAGAGGTGAGACCTCTGCAGGGTGGTGAGTGGCGATAGATGGTGCAGATTTTATACTTCTCTGTTTAAGGGTTTTGTTGTGGTGTGGCTGCAGGCTGCTGCACGGGGATCCATGGCAATTTGGGAGAAGAGACGGTGAAGGTAGTGATGCTTTGCTTGCCTTGAGTAACAAGATGTATTTTATTTATGCATTTGTTGTTTGTTTGTTTTTTTTTTTGTTTTTTTTAACCTTTCACAATTGTTTTTAGATACTTAAGTTCAGCGTTTTTCTTTAGATTACCAGTATTGAAATGTTTTTTGCACCCAAGCGGGTGAAAAAGTGTTACAACCAGTAAGTTCTCTTTTTTTTTTTTTTTTTTTTTTTTTTTTTTTAATGATTCTTTCGTAAAATTTCTGTTGACCTCTTTCTTTACTTTGGATTCTCAAAGCATTTAGAAGTTTAACCACTACGTCTTAAATGAAATCTATAGTCTTGCCTTAAATGGCAGAAATATAATGTATGATGATTTTCTTGTTAAAATGTGAACGTTAGGACAATATTAGTGTAAAAACAGAAGTCAATATATCTCCATCTGTGTGTCTGTGTGAGTTACTGTGATTCTAAAAAAAAAATAAATAAAAAGCAATTTATTTGAAGAGTCATAGTAAAGATTGCATGTATCCACAGAAACAAACATGCCATCTCTGTCGGTCCCTCAGCACTCATCACTCCTCTGTGTTGTTCTAGGTGGAACCATGAGAGTGATCCTGGACCTGCCGTACGTCTACTCCATCATCATCTCCTCAGTGGTGGCCATCATCTACACTCTGCTGGGGGGGCTCTACTCTGTGGCCTACACCGATGTCATCCAGCTGATCCTCATCTTTGTCAGCCTGGTGTGTAAACACTTACCTGAAGGTTTAAACCAGCAGCCTGGGTCTGCACAGCTTCACGTCTTTTTCTAATAGATGATAAAACCCGGTCAACGATGAGTCCTATCGGATCACTGAGCTGCAGCCGTGTGGGAAGACATATTGAGTTCTGATGGTTTGGCTTTTCTGTTAATTTTTCCACTTCATAAACTTACATGTTAAACTCTTTATAGATAAATTGGATGAAAATAGTTACAGAAATAGTGGTATTACAAAAAGTACAGAATCTGTTGAAATCAAACCTGACAATACGTAACATAGCTTCTTTTTTTTGTTGTTTTTCTTTAGATTTAAAATGTTAGGGACTTAACCTTAACCTTATTGTTGATATTATTTGTGTGTTTGTCTTACAGTGGGTGTGCGTTCCCTTCATGTTGACCAACCCACACTCCCTGGACATTTCGCTCACGGCGTACAACCAGACTTTTCAGGCCCCATGGGTGGGCACAGTGGAGCTCAACGAAGCCGGCAAGTGGTTTGACGACTTCATGCTGCTGGTGAGTGGCGACTGGGAGACGGTTTTTTCAGGTGGACAGGTGTTATTTCCTGCCACTTCAACAGCTACATGAAGTATTGTGAAGTTGTTGAGTTAAAAATATTTTCGTTAGGTGAGAAAAAACCCTAGCATAACAACACTTGGGGGGGGGGGCATTTCTGTCGCTATCCTGTATTTCCGCACAAGCTAATTCCTGTCACCATGTGTATACTGTGTGTTTGTGCCAGGCGCTGGGCGGCTTGGCCTACCAGGCGTTTTACCAAAGAATCCTGTCCTCCTCGTCTTACAGCCAGGCTCAATTGACCTGCTTCACTTCAGCAGGTTTCTGCCTGGTCCTGGGTATCCCATCTGTCCTGATCGGAGCTGTGGCAGCGTCTACAGGTACAAATCCCTAACTTTCACCTGTGGAAACATGTGATATAAGACATTGTATTTGTCTGCTAAGCTGTTAAGATCTGTACAATACCTTCCTGGCTTTTAGTGCCCCTAAAAAGTTCTGTCTAATAATACCCAGACTGGAACTCAACCACATATGGATTACCCACCCCGTATGAGCGGGACGAAGAAGGATCCATTCTTCCTATTGCACTGCTTTTCCTCACACCCACCTACGTGTCTGTCATTGGGATTGGAGCTGTTGCTGCAGCTGTCATGTCCTCCATGGACTCAGCCCTGCTGTCCTCTGCCTCTTTGTTCTCTTCAAACATCTACAAGAACATCATCAGAAAACAGGTGAGGACGTCCAAGCGCTGGAGGTTCCGTGTCAACTAGATTTTAGGAGATATGTATGTAGATTTTCTTTCCCACCATTTTCTAACGTCTCAAACACAAAGTAGGACTTATCTTTAGGGTGGAGGAAAATTACACGAGGTTTTAAGAAATGTTTCCAAGTGAAAAACATGAAAGGTTTGCAATATATTTGTTTTCAGTCTTCTTTACAACGATATTGTATTAGTTGAAGAATATCTATTAGTTGTGCAAAATAAAATGCTGCGTACATTATAGAACCTCCCAAAAACCAATGACTTACATGAAAAAAGAACATACTCTTTATTAAAATTGCTACCCACTAGGCTAGCAGTTTGTGCTGCTAAATATTGCAGCACACAAAAAGACCCTGCATTCATTCACATTATGAAAAATTCACAGTTTTATTTTGTTACTCAGTTACAGTTTATGCAGAGAACTATAGACCTGTTGGATTCAAAGAAACATTGAGGTATAAAACTACTTCAGCACTCGAGGAAAGCTGCGTGCAGTACTACATTTTAATGTTGGTTTCCCTGACGTCATATCCTGTAACACAATTCCCTGCCCATGTTATTTCTTCCCCAGGCCTCAGACTATGAGATGCAGTGGGTGATCCGGATCTCAGTGGTAGTCGTGGGTCTCGCTGGCACTGGTCTCACCTTCCTGGACAGCAGCGTCCTCGTCTTCTGGCTCGTAGGGGTGGACATGTCCTACACCATCATGTTTCCTCAGCTGGTCTGCGTCCTCTTCTTTAAGGTGTCTAACGGTTACGGAGTCTGTGTTGGCTACATCCTGGGCTTTGTCATGAGGGTCCTGAGCGGTGAGCCGCTCATAGGCCTCCCGCCCGCCATCAGGTTCCCTGGCTGCCGGTTGGACAAGGAGGGGAAGCTAACCCAGTTCTTCCCCTTCCGCACAACTATCATGCTCTTGTCGCTGGTGTCCATTGTGTTCTTTTCATGGTTGGCATCCGTAATTTTCAGCAAAGGCCTGCTGTCTGATAAGTGGGATGTGTTCGACATTAAACGCAGGGCAGCACAGACGGCGAGGGCTTCAGATGTGAAAATGTCAGACACCGACGAGGGTGGCTCTGCAGCCAAGCAGCATCTGAACACAACCAGATGCTAAAGAGGCTGAAGTCTGGCCTTTTTGACTGGGAGATGGGATGTTAAAAAGGGGAACAATAAAAACAGATTCTATTATATGCACAATTTCTGTAAGTTTATATGTCATGATGGTTTATGATGAACACGTATGTCATGCATAACTAAAATGGAGGCACCCCAGCTGTTAACATAAGTTTTAACCAGAAAACTATTTGAATTATGGTTAAATGTTAATAAAGAAAAAGGTCATAGCTTTGTACCTCCTTAACGAAAGGAGTTTCACATGTGCACTAACATATTTTTCATATAAAATATATATTTTTTTGCATCAGACAGATCTGCTGGTCAAGCACAATGATACCATTGCCAATAAACTATCAGTACTTCTGGCAGTGTGAGAAGGTGCCAAGTCCTGCTGGAAAAATAAATCAGCCTTTCCACAAATGTTAACAATACAGCAGCGTACAGTCCTCTAGGATTCCCTGGTACATGTCACCGTTAGACCAGTACGACGTTTCTAATCATTCTGGTTCTGGATTGGGTTAAAAACAAAGAATGTGATGGTTGTAGCTTCCGCCCTGACATGTTTGTGTGTGGTAACTCTGGAAACAGTAGCTGTGTTTCCTTTACAAATGTGCGCAAAGCTTTGTCAGTAATGTAGAAAAAACACAATTTCTCAATTGCGACATTTGAATTGCATGAGAAACGCAAATAAAATCACATGTGAATAAGTTTGTTCACACGATAAGTCATTAAAAAACATGTCGTGCCCTCATCCTCCTGTTGTCTTCTTCTTCATGGTACAGCCAAAAAAAAAAAAAATCTCATCCTAGCAGCAAAACATTTTAGTGAAGAGAAAGTTTTTTTTTTTTTTTTTTTTCAAAATTGGCATATTTCCATTAAGCATATTTATTTTCAAAATGTCAAATTATGCAATTATATGGTCAATGTAAACACAGCTACTGATTTCAGCCACAGTAAACACATTGTGAATCTGATCCAAAGTGGAGAGAGAGAGGTCTTTGCTTCACAATTCTCTCAAGGTTTGCACTTAATATACCTAACACATTTTTTCCTTCCACTGTATTTTCTGTTACTATGCTTATGTGCAACATTCTGAACAGTCTGATTCGGGAAAGTGTAAGTGACTATCTTCTGTCAAGTCAGCAGTTTTTCTTGTAATTCTTTAGACCATAACATACAATTTTTGTATATGTTTTTCATTATTGGTGTTATGTAATGGTAACATTTTCTGAAGATCTGGGGACTGGATTCAAAGTGTCTGAAAACCATAACCATCAAAATTAACATAAATAAATCCTTGTAAATATTCTTTACAACATGAGTTTCAGTCAGTGAAATGAATTGCTGAAAAAAACCCTTTTTAGTAATGTTGAGATGTATCTGTATAATGTAGCAAGGATGTAATCTGTTAGTCACTTTTGCAAGCAGCTACTATCCTGAGAAATTAAATGACACAGCAGTACATGGTTTTTGATGACTGTACTGTAAACACTTTTGAATATTGCTTGTATTTTTTATTTTTTTCACAAACATGTCATCATATAAAGATCTGGAGGTTTGTTGCTTATTTGTGAAAGCCAGACATGTTTTGTTAAGAATCATTGGAATCTGGTTCCATTCAATCGAGAACTGCCTATCGTTGGACTTCATGACATCGGTTTAACTCTTAAGTCACTTTTCTGATACTTCATAAAGGGATTTATATTTTTGGAATGGGGAACTTTAACTTGCTTTTAGCCAAACAATACTGGGTGGGGGAAAAAACCTGGGTGTGCATGATGGACATGCAGGAGTGCATTTATGTTTCACAGCTACAGTTCAGAAATCTACCTGTTGTTATACTCTTGTGCTGTATACTCACACTTTAAAGTTCAGTAGAATATAGTATTTAGAAGTTTTTATCTTAACTTTTAAAGTATAAATACTTCTGCCTTAAGTTTTGCAGAACATTAAAATTAAGAGCATCACTTTCAGGATGACTGTCATAATAGTGGGTGTGCGGTTGTTGTCGTCTCTGTATTTCAAGAGCATTATCACATATTGTTAACACATATTGTTTTTCTTACCCTGTTATGCAGGTTGCCAATAACTGTTTTTTTCTCTATGCTGTAAACTTGCAAAGGCTTGGTGAATCTGTAATCCAATGTTAATCACAATATAGTTCTGCCAGAATAAAGGCTGAAACTGAATTATTTGTTGTTTAATTTATGACTTCCAAGAAAGACAAACACACATTGCTAGAAGAAATTTTCCCATGAAGTACACACTTTTATCTCACTATAAGGTCTGTGATTACAAGAAAAAAAAAATTATATGTAAAAGCAAACATGCATCAGATTTAGAAACAGATCTATCTTATGACAGATTTAATCTCACACTGTTCCAATCATTAGCTTGCACAAATTGATTGCGTGTATTGTGTCTGTCATATAGTACCAAATGTGCAGGACGGAGGAAGCCCATCAGGCTTTTATTTCTGTCTCACCCCATTTATAGCAGGTGGAAGGAATCAACAGCTTCTCTTACTAGAAGGAAAACGCTAAGGTTTCAAAGGGAAGGATTTTCTCACTTCTAACGTAAAGCTGAACCCGAGAGTGCAGCGAGTTCCCAGACTGCAAATACTTTCTAAAACTTTCTAAATTGGTATCATCTTTGCATTTCCATCTAAGATTTTTCCAAGATTTTGTTCCCAAGTAATAAATCAGATGAAAGCTAAATAACACTTCCGGTTAATGAAGGAACCCTCATGACTTAAAATAAAACTACCTTTGTAAAACCAGCTCCTTAACTCTGCAGAGACAGGTAAAGTATGTATTATGGTTGCTGAGAAGAATGGAACAGCTCCACTGTTGTGCAACACTGCTCACATAGAGCTTAATCTCCACCTCTGTCATCTTTGTCAGCCCATAGATGGAGACATGTAGACATGAAGACAGAAGAGACTTTGCTTTGTCTGGTACTTTTCCACTCATGCAGCTGCACATGGAGTCTACGTGGCGAAAAAGATCGTATATCATCTCATTGTATCTTGTCAGATAGTCAGAAGAAGAAAGCAAAACACAAAGTAATCTTTGAGTCACACTGAAGTTATACCTCCTACCACTGCAAGCAATATTACTTAGTGGCAGCTCCTATCTGGTAATGATGCATGGAGGAAATACTAGAAGCTTTAGCAAGCAAACAGGTAACAAATGTACACCATTGAGAACTAATGTCATATTACAAATCAGGAGACATTTGTGAAGTCAAGGGCAATGCGTGGTTTAAAATTTTTACAAATAAAAATCTAAAAGGTGTGGCAAGCATTTGTGTTTACTGAGTAAATACTTTTCAGAACCACTTTTAGCTGCAGTTTAATTCCCAAGACTCTTGTGATGTGTCTCTACCAGCTTCATATATAGAGATTGACTTTTTCCCCTTTGTCTTTTGCAACATGCAAAGGCTCAATTTCATTTAGACTTGAAGGTGTTGGATCTGTCTGAACTATGGTAACATGAAAATGCTTTCATCTGAAGCGCTCCTTTACAGCCTTCACTATATGACTAGGGTTGTTCTCCCATGACAAGCTAAACCTTAGTCTTTATCAACTTCTCAACAAATTTCATCACAGCGCCTTGGCACATCCTAAGAGATGTAAAGAGATCTGATGAGCTGAATTTCCGTGGCCGGTTAGCTCAGTTGGTTAGAGCGTGGTGCTAATAACGCCAAGGTCGCGGGTTCGATCCCCGTACGGGCCAGTCTTTTCCTTTTCTGTTTTTCTTCCCTTCTTTCATTTTAGCCATTAACCTAATCATTTAATTATAAGCTAGTCGGCAGAAGACAACACTATATCGTATTGAAGAACAATATTTCGCTAGGATTATGAAACGATTACTCAAGGACTATGCAGATCGTAACTAAAAAAACGTGGTGACAGATTATCTGATTGCTAGACATTGATCAGAAAGTAAAAGATAAAACATATCTAGCAAAAACAGTATAACCATTTCTAATGTTATTGGGTCAAATACCTATGGGTGATACCAGCTTCTGACACGGGTTCCATGGTGTAATGGTTAGCACTCTGGACTCTGAATCCAGCGATCCGAGTTCAAATCTCGGTGGAACCTGTCTTTTTCTTACTTCCTTGTTTCGTTTATCTATACATTCGTGAAATAATGCTGGTACTCTGTCCTGTGTCCATTCGTCAACATGTTTTGTTTTTTGTTTTAACCCGTACGATGAATAATAAAAATTATAAATGTCTGATGTATATGACTGATTAATAAACCCCTGGACGTGGCCCAAATGATGTAAAAACATATTTATTTGCGCAGTGTTAAATTTTCATTGCATTCCAATGTCATTTTACTTAGTTTTTTATTTTACGATGCAGTCAGATCAACTACTAGGCGAATCATTTTTTCTTCTGTTTCCTGGATGTTCCTGCCCCCTTCTGGCCAGAACTGGATGCCGTATTTCTAAAAAAAAAAAAAAAAGAAAAAAAAAGAAAGAAAGTGAAACCAGCATTGGAAACAATTATTTACTTTCTCAACTCTAACAAATGCACTTACTTAGGTTTTTTTGTTGTCTCAGGATAAAGGATGACCACTTCCTCCTCCTCTTCATCACTATCTAATATCTCCACAACATCCACTAAAAGAAAGAAAAAAAAATCAATTACAAGATCTGAAACATTTACTTGTGACAAAAGAAGTATTTTATAAACAACTTTTTATGACTTTCACACAATAGTAAGCAAACCTGTTCTGCTCTTGACTTCTTGATGCTGTTCCACATCCATCTTTGTCAATTCCTCCACACTGTCCCCTCCACTGCTCTCCCCACCATCCTCCTCCTCCTCTTCTTCTTCCAGGCCCCAGGTGTTGCGCAGTACCTCCCCTACCTGTCCGACCCCTGGGACTGGCACCGACGGGGATGGCACCCTGATGAATGGGGTTAAAGAAGCTAACTAAAAAAATACATACGACTCTCATTCTCCCTTTGTACTTATTTAAGATCAGCTCAGGATACGTTTGAGGTGGGGCTTCTGCTGTCTGGACAATGCTACTGGCTGTTTCACCGACATCGGTCATCTCCACGGCTGTCTGGTCCGTTTTCAGAGCCGTGATTCGCTCCTGAGGGATGGACTCCGCAAAACCGCACCGCCCACCTGCTTTCCTGGGGAATTACAAAAAAGACAAAGACACTGACACAATAGCCTCCAAGGACTTTTCAGAGCTGGGACCAAGTCACCGTTTTGCAAATCACATGCAAGTTTCAGGTCTTTCTACTACCTCTGTCTCAAGTCAAATCCAAAGTCAAGATACACAAGCTGTGAGTCGAGTCCACGTCGTATAAAACACTTCATTTGACAAAATATGCAAAGTAATCACAAAGTAATAAATCAACAATTGAAAGAATTTCTAAATTACTTGTATTTTTCTTTGTTGTGTTACATCTGTGAATTACGATGCTAGCTTAAAGAAATATTGAAGTAACATTCAGAGCAACCCCTCAATACATATGGATTTAATTTATTGTTTGCATGTGTTTAACATTTGTTCCTGTTGAAACCAAAGGAAAATCTAGTAATTTGTTCCAACACCTAACTGGAGTCCACGGCTCTCAGACTAAATATATCCCAACCCCAACAGCTCACCTGGCAGTTTTGTCGTTTAGCAGAGCTTTGTTGATGAGCTCCGTGATCTCAGACACCTTGACGCTGGCTATTTTACTGCATCTCATCACCTTCAGCAAGAGGAAAAAAAAAAAAAAAAAAATTAAAACAACATGTAAAATCAATGCAAACACAGGAATATGATGCAGAAATCGTCACAGCTTTTCTACTTAATTTGATAGCTTTCTTAACAATCTCGAATGAAAATGGCTGGATGAGCACTGAGCAAACCCTTCGAAGCATTAAACGCAAACGACAAAAGTTCAGACTGGGAGAACGGCAGCGTTCTCGTCTGCTCGCCTGCTCTCTCAGCAGCATGATGCCTCCGCTGGACTGAATGGAGCAGATCTCTCTGTGCTTGTTCATGGCGATCATCAGCAGGCCGTCCATCACTCGCTCCTCCCGCTCACACGGGTCGACCAGCAGGAAGGTTCTGCAGAGAGGACAGCATTCACACGGCGGGACTCCAATTTGACTTCTATGTGTTATGTAATAAGGCTGCAACACCTTCAGAAAGATCAGTTATTACACATCAATAACAGTCGCTTTAGCAGCAATCTGTGAAAATCACCAAACATTGCATATATGTGGAGAATGTTTAGAATTATTTCCAGCTGGAAAATATGTGTGTTTCATACTAATATAAAAATTTCAACAAAGTTTAACAGATTCTATAAGAAAAGGGGGAGCTTTTGTTTAATGTTTTACTATTTAACCAGAATAAGATTTTTTTTTAAATTGATTTTTAATCTGTGGGGGAAAAGTTTCTACGTTGTATTTTTTTCCTCATTTATGTTTTCCAAATTCAATGCTTTACAATGTGAACATATACGCTGACGGAATAAGTATTTAATCATCAGGTTAATGTGCGGAAACTTTGTTTTTAGCTAAAGTTTATAATTTAAGTTACTTGGAAATGAATTTGCCATAAACAACAACAAAAAAAACCACATAATTCAATTGAGACTAAAAAAAAACAAAAAAAAAAAAAACATGCACTTTCTGAAACATAAAAACTGCTGATGTAAACTTCAAATCCATAGTAAATTTGATTATTATTATTAATTAGTACAAATCAGTATTTTGGCGCATCTCTCTGAAGCAGCAAGCTAACTGTGTATGGATTTATTTCTGATATTCTAAACACAGAAATGGACACAAAAAGTGAGTCCTCACCCCTGCTGGAAGAAGGCGAAGCTGACGCTGATGGGCATGTGGTAGATACTCAGAGGGATGGGGTCTCTCTCCTCTGGACTGTACTGTAGACAGGAAGAAAAAAAAAGAAAAAAAAACCGCTGCGATGACGACATCCGACTATAAAGCCTCTCCTCGATGGACCCGGCTGACTCACCACCGTGACCTCCTCTCCCTGGATGCTGACATCGGGTCGTCTGAAGTGGCACAGAGCGCCGATGGCGGCCACGCTGGCGGCATCCATCAGGTTCCCGTCGTTGTTCAGCGTGTGAACGTCTACTCTGATCTGCCACACCTTAAAATCATGGTCACACAGAAAACACGGCTCTTTCCAGTCGTTTCGCAGGCCCTGTGTAGGGGCTCGGGTCAAACATTTTAACAGATCCGCCCGGCCAGGCGGTCTGTGACTGCGCACAACTGGGCATACAAAGCATACAGCGTCACATGTTGTGGCGTGTCCAACGTCCAGTCTTTAAGAGTCGGACATCAAGGGCTTTTGATGTGCCCTTGTAACAAACCAACTGTTTGACTCAGGTGTGTTGACACAGAGTGACGTCTAACACACTTAGCGCACAAGCCCTTGAGACCCAGCTGTGGTCATCACTGCTTTCAAGGTTTCAAAAAACACACTATGGAGACAGTGCCACCTTGTGGGTAAACTTGAATATTGCCATTCAGAAGATAAAGTTTAAAGAAGGCTCATTTAATGTCTGCTTTAACATTTCACACAGTTGGAGAAGACAGAGCGAGGGGGTCTTTACTTATACTGCTTTGCACAACCTCTAGTGCGCTCTACATTCTCTAAATGTTTATGTATCTCTCACGCAATTCCAAAGAGTTCATGGTGTTCTGTATTCATACAAGTTGGGAAAGTTGTCTTTAGCAGAAGATGATGTCCATCTGTGTCTCGGTCTATGGAAAATTGTTCCAGTTGGTTTTTAGTACATTTTTATCAAAGGTGTCAATAACCGGGCTGTCAAGTGAGCGAAGTGAATATGAAAATAGCCGCAAACTAGTAAGGTTCTCTAAAAATAAACATGAAATAGTCTGGAGTCTAAAAATGTATGAAGTTTCACCAAAATATGTGATGTGAGCAGTTTAATTGCAAGTGTTGTGCTTCAGCTTAGGAAGAGTGTGTGTGTCTCGCCGTGTGCATCACCTTTTCTCCAGACACCACACACAGGGACTCTGTATCAATGCACTTGGAGTTCCTCAGGCATCTCTCCAGCTGTCTGTTCAGCTTCACCGACAGCTCCGACTGTCTGCGGGGAGGACAAAATCCCACAAATGATTTTCTGCTCCAGCAGGCCGACTAAACTCGTTAAGGCGTAATGGAACGCAGAGGGTAAACAAGAGGGGATGAAAAAGCTACGCCGCGAGCCCAATCTGTTCGCAGAGGAAGCCGAATCCTCGGGCTGGCCTCACCTTCCCTGCTCAAAAGCCGGGGAGGCCATCGGCGACAGCTCCAGGTTGAAGAACATGATTCCCTCGTTCGGACGACTTTCCTTTGGCACCACCAGTTCACATGACACCTGAGCCATGACCCTGAGAAGCAGAGTCACATAACTCAATCACAAACCAAGTCAATAGTGTGTAAAACCACCTTTTGCTGAAATTATAGCTGAAAAGTCTGCTGGGGTGTGTCTCTGCCAGCTTGGCACATCTAGAGGCAGAAATCTAATCTTCTTTGTAACGTAAACACAGAACCACATAAAGGAAACACTTTCCAGTTGCAGTGACAAACGGGGGAATATTAAACTTGAAGAAAATATAGAAAAGATTATTTTAGCTGTACAAAAGAAGTGTAAGAGAAAACATACGTGATTTGATGATTGTAAACTGAGGGTAACCATAGTTTCCAACAAGAGCAAAAGGAATCAAGCTGGAATTGATACAGTAATAGGCATCCTGAATGTTACAAGATTATTATTAGCTGAGGTCCACCATGATGGATTGGCTACAAAGACAGTGGGAAAGACTGGACCAAACAGATCACACGTTAGTATCGGGCCTACGCATTTTCCTGAGCTCAAACTGGTTTGCTTTGGTTCCTGGTTCTAGTACTGACCACACACACTCACCTGGTTTGTCCCAGATCCACAAAGCAGCATCCATAGTCAGTCCCAAAAGTGATTTTTATTTTCCTGTAATCATACGTCTGTCGCCCATCCAGGCGCTGGAGGAAGAGACAGCAGGGAAATTAAATTGTACGTGTTATAGCGCTGGTATCTATTCTGGGTCGCTGGTATTTTTCTTACCAAAATACCACTGACATACCGTTTAAACAAATTCCAGACAGTATGAGGCTTGCTGTCAAGATGTATTGTTACAATAAATTATAGACCAAACACTACTGTGTATATTTATAACCTTCAATCCAAAACTAAATAAAAGCCTCTTTTTGGGCAGAACAGTTTACTCCTGTTGTATGTCTTCTCACCTTCCTAAAATATCATATTTAGTGAGCGAGACAAATAAGAAAGGAAATTTCTTGACAAGGGGACTTAAGGATATACAAATGGAAATCAATATGCACGGATAGTTTCGATGTTTGTTTTAGTGGTAAGACTCCCCGACACCATCCTATCTTCAGAAAACACCAAGAGCACATACTGCCTACTATTCCTGAAAAATTATATTCTAGTTAGGGTAATTTTTTTTTTTTACTATTTCACCAAAGTAGTTAATAACTTTTTGAGATTGTAAGTCAAAAATGACCTATTCTGCCATTCTCACAAACCACTCAACTAAATACACTTATGTGTCCTCCTCACTTCAACTTAAAACATGTGAGGAAATGATACCACAATCTGGATGTTTTTCAATTTGATTCCTGCGCCAGTTGCAAAATGATGGCGGAAAATTACGGTCATACTGTTTTCTGGCTTCGTGGATAGACAAAATAAAAGGATTACAATAAACACCTTTTTCTCCTCGATGGCCTTCAGTATAAAGTCCCGCTCACAGTTGGACAGTGGTGTATCCTTCATGCTGACGGTTTCTCTGGTATATTCTTTTATATCACTTCTAGGGAACCATGCCGTCTGTGTTTACACGTTGCGAGCATGCGCGAGAAAGCACGACTTACGGCACTAATGCTAGACAGACTAAACACAAAATATATCAACTGAACTAAAACGTTTGATCCTTGGCGTTAGTGTAGCACTTCCAACTGAGTATTCAACTGAGTACTGAGCGGAACATAGGCCACATTCACTAATCCAAACCCCAAATAAAGCTGATTTCATTTTACGACATATGCTGCTTTCAATGTAAGCAGGAAACGTGGGACGTCCAAGCTCTACAATAGATTTCTCTCGAAATGCAGGGAAAAAGGTTTTTATTTTTGGGAGAAAATTTAATCACGATAAAGCCTAGATTAAAAACTAAAGACACCAAGTAAGCTTATTTTATTCTACTCATATTCACATTTCTGTACGGTCCCTGACCTTACAGTTTTCCAGAGGATTTTATTTATGTAACTTGACGCTTACTAAATCATTACACATAAAAGAAGCATCTAAATTCAAGGGATAGACCAAGGATGTGTACGTCCACAGAAAAAAGTGTAGCAAAAAAAAAAATGCTACCAAACACCGAGCTTTTTGCTCTTTTGGTGTGATAATAATTTAGCTTTGGGGCGCTTACTATCAACAAGCGCTCTTTTCGCTTGTCCATGAACGCATCACTTCAGTTAGCCTGGCATCACCGTTATTCGGACCAAGCTGTCACTCACGCTCCCTCAGATATCTTCTTTCCCCCGTAACTGTTCTTCGCCAAACCTGAAGCAGGATAACGGCACAAGATTCTGGCACGTAGAGGCAGACTTCAAAGATTTTTTTTCCCTCTCTGCGGTTACAACACCTCATAAGGTAAGTGTTTGGTCTGAATGAGCCTCTACATCCCTTATAATGCGACATTAATGCTAAGTTAGCCAGCTAGTAGCTACTATTCATTCAATTTTTTTAGTGCAAAAACATACCCGTTTTGCTTCGAATTAAAATATCGCAGCGAGCGCCAGCGCGTGTTTGATTATGTTGCTGCCTGTCTGAGCTCATTAGTTTGATCTGCTAAGCCCATGTTTTGCTAAGGTCTGCTGTCTGTGAGTGGCGCTCCGCGCTGTTAGCATCAGGCAGCGGAGCAGGTGCTGCGGACAGCCGCTCATCCTAAAACCGTTTGGGCCACTGCGGTCCTCTGTGGCCGCCATGTTGGCTCCACAGCCACGTTCTGTTATATATGTTTTTTTATCGCTGCCAGTGGTGCTGTTAACTGTAAAAGAAATTTGCAAAGCGTTTTATAACGAACGAATAAAAATGGACGACTGTTTATCATCAGCGACGTCGGACAGATGTTTGGATTGTTCTAGTAAAATCAGCTGGAAGGATGATCTGTCTTTTTTGTACTCCATAAGGTTTAAACACCTGTAGATCATCTGATTAAATTGATAATCTAAATTAAATCAGTGCAGATTTTATGCATGATATTTCAGATTCAGGTCTAAACAAAAGTCTTAAATCATCTCCTTTGACTTTATATTTTGTCTTGTAGTTTTTATGTTTTTTCTAGACTTTCAAACTTTTTTTCTGCTATTTTTGGTCAAATTTCCAGTACAGCCATTTCCCATTGGTTTTTTTCTGTTTAAGCCACTTTATGCTTCACTATAAAACCTCAAACTTGTACAAAAGAAAAGGAAAAAAAAACAGTTGTCATGCTTTTCAGAGAGTATAACAAGATTGCATATTTGTCTGTGTTTTTGATTACAATGAGAATGAATGCTGTTTTTCTGTTTTAGATAAAAAGCTATCACACATTTTAATGTAAATATAGTAAAGCCTTAGTTTGCCAATATGTACAGAAAGAATTTTGAAATGTAGTTTGAAAACCTAAAAAAAAATCAACAACAACCGAATTTTGCATGAGAAGAAATAATTTGTGAATGGAAAACAGGATATAATGAGTGTATCCCCAATTTGATATTTAAATGTTAAGAACAGCTTGTCATATCGGTTGATCTCTACATGTCAGGAAAATACCAAGACCTAAATCATCACGTCTTTTCCAACTCTCAATTTTTCTTCAGTTTATCCTGAACTCAAGTTTAATTTTACAGTTATGAATATTTTTTTTTCTTTATTCCCTATTCACATACATTCTAGTCACATAAAATCCTGTCTCACCCTTGGGGTTTCCATGGTTTTTATGAACCTCTGAGAATATGAAACTGAGCCTGATGGAGGTGAGTTCCCAACAGGCTCCTCATTTGTGGAAAAAAAAAAAAAACAGATAAGCATCACAGTGAAAAATATGGTATATCAGGGGAAGCATGGAGCTTTTTGCCTGCATCTACAGAGAGGATTTTAATTTCCTGCTCCACAACAAAACAGAGCCAGGCTGAGCTGATCCAGATGAAGCTACCGATATGTTATTATAGGTCTCTCGGAGGCAATATTGAGCAGATTCTTCTGATTGTGTTTCAATGCATGTAGCTCTGCAGTTATACAGTCATGAAATCAGAAGTCTAGATGAGGTAAACTGCAGATGGCCACAGATTTTTTTTTATTGTATCTTAGAGAGTTTAGTTCTTTAGCTTGTTGTCAGCTTTTTACAGAAGCGTTGACTCTTGTATGGATCTTTCAAAGTAATAATTAAGGTGCATTGTAAAGATATGAGACTTGACCTCTGTGTCTCATCCACTCACTCTTCCATCATTTTATGTACTTTTCTTCTCTATTTTTATCACCGACACGACATGAACACCTCTCCACAAATAAAATCTGTCATTAATCATCCCACATCTCCAGCCCCTTTGTTCCACCCGGTTCAGGGTTTGTACAGGTGCTTGAAATCCTTGAAAATGCTTGAATTACAAATACTTGTTTTCAAGGTTTGGAAAGTGCTTAATAAACTCGTTCTCACCGTTAAGTCAGACTAAACTTTTGTTGTTTTTGGCTACTTAGAATTACCAAATTATCACAACTTGCTAAATGCCAGAAAGCCTGGCGAGAACATTTATTTTATTTTATTTCATTTTTGAATATTTATTATTCCGAATGGCTCAATGCCTTATTGGTCTGTTTAATTGAAATGTTATCAAAATTGAAGGATTTTTTTTTTTTTTTTTTTTTAATTAGTGTTTTGTTTTTGGACCAGTCAGGTGTGTAGGGTGTGTGTGAGAGAAACATTTGAAAACATACAATTTTGCTATACTTTAGTTTATCTTGGCAGTGCCATACCATGTGGAAGACATTATTAATAACAGTAATATATGACATCGTATAACATTGAGTTGAAACCGTCTTTTATTTTAGTTCATTTGTATTGCCTTTAACTCCAAGATGTAATGCTGGAAAAGTTCGAAAATGCTTGAAAAGTGTTTGAATTTTACAGTGGGGAAAAGTGTCCCACCTCTCAATTGGTCAGACAATTGAGAAGTCGTTCACCTTCATCTTTCCTCTTCTCCCTCCCCTCCAACCGTTCTGCTCTCCTCCTGTCCGCCTCAGATGAAATTAGGTGGAGGCTGGGTGTGGCGGCTGCTGTTCCTGTCCTCGCTGGCTGTGGCGGCCGTGGTGTCCAGCGACGAACCTTCCGAGGCGGACGTTCTGGACAGAGATGGCGACATGCGCCTCGACGAGGAAGAAATGCAGGTTCTGATGGCGGACGACGAAGAGGAGGAGGCGATGGTGACGGACGAAGAGCAGTTTGATGAGGATAAAGATGGAGATGAGAAGTCTGAAACTGACACCAATGTCACCTTCCAGGTCGGGAACAGATCCAACGTTAAGTGCATGTCTGGATTTTAAACCTTTGGTCTTAAATCATGACATTATAATCCAGGTAACATACAAGACTCCCGTTGCCACCGGAGATGTGTACTTTGCAGAAACCTTTGACGATGGATCACTGGACAGGTAAAATTAGGTTTTAATGGCAACTCTGGTAGATTGGCCCTCACTGTTAGCTGGGGCCTGTATGGTTTTCCATACCTGAAAGATGTTTTTGGATGTTGATCTGGGCAGATGGCAGCCATCAAAAACAACGAAGGAGGATGCAGATGATGAAATCGCCAAATATGATGGTTTGTAACCCTTTATCTGCTAATCCTACTGTGTTTTATTCTTATACACCACAGATCCAGAACTTTCAAAGCCATTTAAACATTTAGGACAGTCTAAGCCATTTTTATTTATGATTAAATTTTATTTGTCCTCTCCTCTCTGTCTGCAGGAAAGTGGATGGTGGAGCCACTAAAGGAGAACAAGGTTCCCGGAGACCAAGGCCTGGTGCTCAAGTCCCGGGCCAAACACCACGCCATAGCAGCCATGCTGGACAAACCCTTTGTCTTCCAGGATGAACCTCTGGTTGTCCAGTGAGTTCACATGAGAACAAGATGCAAGTTCTAATGAAAAAAAACCCCATAAATGTTAGAGTTGAGGTTTTTTTTTCTTTTAAATTACAGGTATGAGGTGAATTTCCAAGATGGGATTGACTGTGGTGGAGCGTACATCAAGCTGCTGTCTGACTCTGGCAGTCTCAGTCTGGTTGGTATTTGTGTTTTATATTCCTTAAAGTTTATGCATTACTGTTTTAGAAACTTTCATTTTCTATGCCTTCTGGCTTGCAGTTCATATTGGATATATTTCTTAACATAACGGCCACCCAAGATTTCAATATTTCCACAGAGTCAGACTGTGTCTTTTTCCACCTCTGGGTTTTTTAGTCGCATTTTTAGTCTCATCTGGCCAGAAAATATTAGTGTGAAACATTTGTTCATATGCAACTTTTAAGATGCCATTTTATTTATTCATTAAAAAAAAACCTTTTTGCATCTGTCTAACCATGCCATACTTTTTCTGTCTTCTTCTAATTGTTTTCTCACGTATTTTAACCCTTGTGTTGCTAACTGAGGTCTGTGGGATGTGTTAGGCAGCTGCTGGGTTGTTGGTTGTCTGACATTCCCCAGGAGATTACTTGCATTGTAGTAAATTAGCAGAATAATGTGCTGTAACTGATGCAAGATCTTTGCTGATATTTTTTTCTAATTGGTGCATTATTAAGTTCTGGGAAATGTTCTTCATATGAGGTTTCAGGCTTATGTTTTGCAGCAATCTGCAGTAACATTAAGTAGCAAGTGACGACACAACCGTCTCCATTTACGTTTTTTTTTTCTTCTTCTTTTTTGTTAGGACAAAAGGGAGCAAGTAGCATCAACCTAACTGTTGATTTTGTGGTTTCAGTGAAATGTTGCCAAATCAGTAAAGTTATTGATCGTATTGATTTCCTTCTTGTCTTCGCATGCAGGAACAGTTTCATGATCGTACACCCTACACCATCATGTTTGGACCTGACAAATGTGGAGAAGACTACAAACTGCACTTCATCTTCCGCCACAAAAACCCCCTGAACAAAGACATGGAGGAGAAACACGCCAAGAGGGCCGACGTGGACCTGAAGAAGTTCTACACCGACAAGAAGACTCACCTCTACACTCTGGGTGCGTGGCTGATTGACGAGCTGCGTTTAAGTTTTTTGATCCTTTGTGGAGTTTTTTGTGTGTGTGTGTGCGCGTGTGTGTGTGCGCTCTCCTTACTTTTGTCTGCTTTCAGTCCTGAACCCAGACAATAGCTACGAGATGTTCATCGATCAGTCGAGCGTGAGCCGTGGCAACCTGCTGTACGACATGGTGCCTCCTGTCAACCCGCCAAAAGAGATCGACGATCCAAATGACTCCAAGCCGGACGACTGGGACGAGAGGGCCAAGATCCCTGACCCCGAGGCTGTGAAGCCTGATGACTGGTGATTCATTTTTGTCTCTAATATCAACAGGCAGAAGTTTCACCAAATGTTCTGGCCACGATTAATATTTTTTAACTCAAATGCTGCTATAAAAACAAACCCTGATACAATACACAACCACAAAACTGCATCCAGAATACAGATCGGATTAATTTATTAAAAATTACACAAAGATTAAAACAGTTCCTTGACAGATCTTTGCATTTCTTTTACAATTTTACATTAACACCTAAGAAAAACTTGGATTTCTTTTTGTGTTTCCCGAATGTTGTTGAACCCATTTGCAGTAGGTCAAATTATGTCACATAATTAAAGTTGAAGATCTTTAAAAAACTAAGAAAAAAAAATCAATAAAAGTAGATTTATATAAAACCTTTCAGACATAAATCAAAAAAGTGCTTAGACAAATTTAAGAAATAAGTCAACCAACACTACATACAAAAAGTTACGGAACATATTTTTTTCATAAATAGTTTTTCTTGTTTGGAAACGGAGTCCACGGTTCTATTAATGAAAACACATTTAGCTTCCAGCCCTGGACGGTGTTCAGCCATCAGATCCTGGTCACCAGACCTCCTGGACCAGCTAATGAAATATTCATGTAAAAGTCTTAAGAGATAAAAAAGTTGAACCTCATCATCTAACATAAAAACAAGAGTCAAAGTAAAAGAGCCCAGAGGACAAGAAGTTTTTATGATAAGAGGTAAACATTTCTGGAACCCAAACAGTTCATTCTTTAACAAGCGAGAGAAATGATTCAGCCATAAACCTTTCTACACATCATTTATAAAGCAGTGATTATAAAAGGTCTCTAAAACACTCTGGACGTTCTGAGCCTCAAATAAAATCTGCTATTGCATTTCTCTTTCACCTCCAGGGACGAGGATGCTCCTGCAAAGATTGAGGATCCTGATGCCTTGAAGCCAGAAGGTTGGCTGGATGATGAGCCAGAGTTCGTTTCTGACCCGAATGCAGAGAAACCAGAGGACTGGTGGGTCCTTGAACCGACCGGCACCAACAATGTGTGTTCAATAAAGCGGAGTGATGTGTTGGTCTGATTGCTGTTTGCTGGTTGGATGGTGGGGCAGGGACGAGGAGATGGACGGGGAGTGGGAGGCCCCGCAGGTTCCTAACCCATCCTGTGAGACGGCTCCTGGCTGCGGCGAGTGGAAGCGGCCGATGATCAACAACCCTCAGTATAAGGGCAAGTGGAAAGCCCCTCTGATTGACAACCCCCACTATCAGGTAACGGGAACCCTTCTCGTGAACCGTCTGTGTTTTTGCGACGTTCCTGTCATGAAACCACGTCCGCCCTGCAGGGAGTCTGGAAGCCGCGCAAAATGATGAACCCGGAATATTTCGAGGACCTGCAGCCGTTCAGGATGACTTCGTTTAAGGCTTTGGGGCTGGAGCTGTGGTCCATGACCTCAGACATTTACTTCGACAACTTCATCATCACGTCTCACAAGGAGGTGGCCGACCGCTGGGCCTCAGACAGCTGGGGGCTGAAGAAACTGGTGGCCAGCGCCAACGAGGTCAGTGGGGGACGGTTGGGCCGATCGTGTGCTGTCCTGCTTCTGCGAGGCTCATCTCCGGTCTCTTGTTTTTAATCCTAACAGCCAGGGATATTTTCTCAGCTGATGATGGCAGCGGAGGAGAGACCCTGGCTTTGGATAATCTACGTCCTGACAGTCGGTCTGCCCGTCGGACTGGCGGTGCTCTTCTGCTGGCCGAAGGTGGCAAGAACCTCCTGATCTTTACCGACACGACTCCATCTCACAGGTCCTGCTTGACTTGGCTGTTATCATTTCCAGAAACCAGTGGACGACTACGTGTACAGACGGGTCGATCAACCGCAGTCTCACATAGAAGAGGAAGAAGAGGAGGAAGAGGAAGGAGAAGCAGATGAGGAAGAGAAGGAAGCTGGAGCTGGAGAACCGGCAGCAGGTGTGACTATTATCTGTCGGTGTTCCAACTTCAACTGCGGCGTTGTCCTTCACCCTCATCATCACCGTCGCTTTTCTTTTTAAAGCACAAGACGAAGGGGAGAGGCAGGAGAGTGACGGACAGGGAGACAATCAAGTGGGGGCTGATAACGAAGAAGAAGAGATGGAGGAGGAAGAGGAAGAAGAATCGGAGGAAAACAAAACTCCAGAAAGAACATTAGAAGATGAGGTGAGAGTCTCATGCTCCGTTTGTGGTAAATCTTTCCGTAAGCAAGGACATTTTTTACACAATAATAGAAATACGTTAGAAGATGCAAATAAATAATGTAATTCCTTTTTTAAGATAAAGTTAAACAATTCAGTGCTTAATATGCAATAATATAGAATTCCATTTGTGAATCTGGGGAAAACATATATGCAGGCAGGTGTTTTTATCTTAAATTACTGCTCCATGTTTTTTAGCAAATGGCCTTTTTTGAGTCTTTGCTCCAGTTGAAGACGAATCAATTTCTAAATGCAGTTGACGACCATTTCAATCCGATCGAGCATTTCAGCCCTGCGAACATCTGAGCTTTGCAGTTTCAGCACTCCTATTACAGCTAGACCAATAAGGACTGAGAAAAGTGTAGATTACCTGTGGATGATCCACAGTGAAGACAAAACTCGTCCTTCGGTTTCCACTGGGTTCACTGAAAGCGACTCATTTGTCAACCGCAGCTTCTCTTTTGTCAAATCATTCAGCAGAAAGATGGAGGCGACGTCGCTGAAGAGAGCCACAAACAAGCCGTCAGAAAGAGGAGGGTACGGAAAGACTGAGGCGAGCCCAGCGTCTGCTGTCTCTTCTCCTCGACGGGGGGGGAGGAGGCGAAAGGGGTCTTCTCTGTTGTAGCTGCTCCCTCCTCCCTGAGCGGAGCAGCACGGCGTTTCCTCCAACCCCGACGGTAGCCTGCAGTCACCCGGCTGCCCCATCTGTGTCTCAGCTCCACCTGCCCCACTCTGCCCAGGTTTGCAGCCTCACAGACCCACGCACCCCGTCCAGCGGCTCTCCTTCCTCCCGTCCGCTCAGTCGGACGAGCTTCCCGGAGGTCACGCGTTTCTTCCTCCACCAACTTCTAGCTTCCATTGATAGTTTTTAAAATATTTTTCTCCCTCCCCTACACAACCTTATTCTGTTCCAGAAGTCGTCAAAAAGTCGGCGTCTTCCACCTCTGTTTTCACTCTCTCTCTCTTCATAAACCATCGGTTTATGAAAGCAGCAGAGTCCCAACAGTGGTGATCACTGTTTTTTTTTTTCTTTATCGCATATCGCAGGGGCCCTCTCTGAGGTTATTCACATAAATCCTTGAATTGAGGGGAAAAGTTTGAAGAGGAAGTTCTTGTTTTAAAAATGTTTGAAACTGAGCTGAGAGCAAAGGTTAACGGATTCAACTCAACTCGGTTAAGATTCCAGATGAAATGCATTGCTAATCTACATTTTAGTTTGTAATGAGCATCTGTTTCTTTATTTATTTTATTAGTGTTGAGTTGAAAATTAGCTCCGCTGTTTTATTTATTGGTTTCGACTTGACTGTTTCTCACCGGTATGAATAAAGGTTTTAATATTAAAGTGTTTTAAGGCTTGAGGCAACTTTCCACAAATATGTGCCACTGATGTGCTTACTGTGAGCAGAGGTCTGTGAAATATTTAAATTGAAAATAGAAAACTGACAAAGTCGATGCTTGCAGCTAAAGTAGCATTATTTCTTTGCCTTGGCAGGAAATAAAATGAAGAAAAAAAACATTGCAGCAGTGCTTTCCTCTTCGAGCTGGTAATTAGATCTAAGAGATGCATCGATCTTTGTGTTGTTTTTTTTATCGCCGTCTAAAGCTTTTGTAGTTCACCCTCCAGCCACATGTTGGCACTTAACCCCTGTTTACATTTGTTTGCAACTTGTACATTTGCTCTTGGAAATAAAACTTATTTAATACAAAATAAAATCGGATGCATTGCGTCTGTTTTGGGGAATATTTTTATTTTACTGTAGTAGGTCTGTGCAGGTGATAAGACTTGGAGTGGTAACTGTGAGATTTAATTAAACAAAAAAAAACATTTAAAAGGCAAATGTGGACACAAGACATGACTAGCTAGTGTGTAAAAAGGAGGAAATTAGCATGCCAGCATGACACATAACTGCTTAAAGTATAAAAATAACCTTGAAAAGCCACAACATACCATTCCACGAGTATTTATACCCCCAACCCCTTTTGAACTTTGACTCTTACAAACCTGATTTGGTTCATCAAACCAAATCAGCATTTGGTTTGATAAACTGACGCAAAGTTGGACATGAAAGAAAACAGTACATGGTTTACAAAATGTTACACATCTGAAAAGCATGGCAAGCGTTTGTCTTCACCCCGTTAACTATAAGGGGGTGAAGACTGGGTTTTAAGTCTATGATCACTTAAAACCCAGTGATCACAGACGCACTCCGTCCCATCAGAGTTTGGAGCCATTTTGTAAATATGGGCAAAAAGCCTCTGGATGTGCCAAGTTGTGGACAGGCATGCTCAAAAATCCTAAGCATTGACTCAAAGGAGGAGGACTAAATACAAAATGCAAGTCAGATGTGCACAAATGGACAATAGGTGGCGCTAGAGCACCTGCCCTCCTTTCTCTGAACCAAACAAAGTGCCCTTCTGAAATAGTCGTTTTGATTTCCTTAGTGTAAAGCCCAAGGTAGCATTTTCTGGATTTAAAAGCCTATATTTCCCCATATATTTGTATCTTTGCCTGTATTAAAATCTCACACTACAGTGCCATGTGAGCACCTTACCCCCCAAAACATCTCTGCACACCACTGTAAATCAGGATGATCTCACGGAACCAATCATGAAAGTAAAACTAGAGCTTCTTTCTCGCAACAGTTCAGGATTCTCAATATTTATTTCCTTCCGATAAATAACGGCTGTTGTCCTCTACTTTGGTCTATCACATACAATCCTATTAGAATACATTAAAATGCGACAGAACAGAAGCTGTTTTTGTACAGCACCGTGTCCACGCACGATTTTGAAGCAGCATTAAAATCCAGTTTTCATTCACGATCTTTTCGACTCCCCTTTCCTTTGATGGCTCGGACACGCCCTGTCTGCCACTGCGCACTGAAGATGAGTTTTAGCGCCCGTCTCCTAGCAGGCAATACATCCCAGGCTAAACTGATCGGATCAATACCACTCTCAGCCCGTCTTGCTGCTGCTCTGAAAGTATCTCCGTCTTCCCTCATCATCGTGTTGCTTGACCTGTTATGTTCCCTCCATCACTATTAGAGGAACAAGGAATCGAATCTCGGTTGCATTTCCATCTTGAATAACTAAACAAAATTTTTAGTAGCAATGAAAACATAATTGATAGTTTAGCTTTTAGCCTCTGTGCTTTCCTTATCATCACCAAGCTCTGCGAACTCCCTCAGTTTTATCCGGTTTACTGGTAAATTTAGGGACATTTCTTTATATATGTTAATACTTAAGATATTGCTCAAACATGCCATTATTACACATTTTTCCTTCTGCATAACACTGGTCAGCGAATCAGCTGCAAGTAGAGAAAAACAGTTGAGCATCATGAGATTCAAGGCCAACTGAAGTACCAGATCCAGCTGTCCAACAACAGAATATACAAAAATGAATTAAATTAACGCTGATAATAAGGTTCACGGTAACATGTTTGATGTTAAACTCATTTTAGAACACCAAGTTTAAATTGAGGCACAACAAAATGTCCCAATGTTGGTGGGTTCAAAAAAAAAAAAAAACACAAAGAAAAGTATTTTACAGACGTTATTTTCATATTTACATTTGCTTAGTTCTGACTCAGGTAAATGGTTACGGGGATCTCCAACCCCCTCCGCTCCGTGTCCCCAGGGAAGCCACCTTCTGCTCCACTCCGCCTCACTTCCGCTTGCTCTTGGTGTCGGTGGTCTGGAAGACGCTGGAGGCCGACATGAGGTTCTCGATGTACTGACCGAGGACCTGATTCTCCGACTTCAACTTCAGGTTCTCCTCTTTGACCGCGTCGACTCGAGCCGATAGATCTGAAACATGATAATCAGACTTAAAAGTTTGTTCGGACACCCCGGAGATCTTGCGACAAGTTTCTGAAAACTACTGATACCTTAATCTTTTTCACTTTTGTTGTTACAAATGAATGTATCGTATGTGCTAGACTAACCAAGGAGAACAACTGAAAGACATACAAACATGTAAAAGCTAATCTGGAGTTTAATCTCATGCAGCTGTTCTGTAAACAACATGGTAACTCTGGAGGAGCTGCAGTGACCTCTAAGCTGGTGTACTGAACAAACTTGCCCTTTATGCTGGTTTGATAGATTGGGTGCACTCGTATCCAACAGCAAACAGTTTATTTTACAGTGTTCTGGTTGGTTGGGGCTTTGTAGCATCTCTTAATAAATGTGACGAGTTCCCATCTGGGATAGGTAAAACTTCCTGTCATTAAAATGTAGAGTGGAAGCTTTCATCTACCTTCCAGTGTGTGCTGCAGCTCCAAAACCTGGTTTATCAACCTCGTCTTCTCCTCCATCTCAGCCTGGTTCTCCAGGTCTCCTGAAACACAAATTTATAGTGTTACAATTAAACGTACAGCACATATAATAATTCTATCTAATGCAAAAACATGGCGTAAGACGTACCATCTATGTCGCAGTTCATGATGAAAAGCTCGTCCTCCTGTTTAGGATACAGGGCTGCAGATCCTCTGTTGGCTAAGGAAAGAAGGCAGAGATCAGGATGGTTACCAACAAACTGCTGATTAAACGTGACAGTGTGACGGAAATGAAGGAAAAATAAAACACATTGCGGGGGTATAACGGAGGAAAGCAATAAAAAGAACTGGATCATTTAAAGTCTTGAACAAAATTTCCTTAATTTTCTTAAGGTTTTTCCTTCGGTATAAATGGGCTTTCATTGATTTTTAATTCATTTGAATGTTACTTATTGCTTAATCCCCTCAATGCCAACCATTGAGTCATGTAGGCATAAAATTGCTGGTGATGAGCCAGTATTTTGTCCAAACATTAACAGGCAATTAAGCAAAGAAGTCATTTCAAACTGAATCTTTAAGTGATTTCACAATTTTTCCCCTTTTACTCACTTGGTTTAGTGCAAAATGCCAATGATGACAGAAGCAACAAGATGATTCTCAAGCAAAACTTAGATAAAAATTGGTTGTCGGTTGAAGGTTAGCGGAAGATGGATAACATTTGTCTGGGAGGAACATTTTTCTCCCCATGTTTGGTATCAATTTAAAAATCACAGAATCTGGAACGACTTGCCTCACGTCTATACAACAATCTGATTCCAAATTAGTATTTCAATAGCTTTGTGTGTCCACATACATTGGTACGGAAAAGAAACTACCTCAAATTCCTGTATCGTGGCATCATCAACTCCAATTCCACTGTAATAAGCAAACTGCAGGGGGTCTTGATATATCCTTGTCTGCTTATTCAGGTGGGCCAACAGGATTCTTTCCAGAACCCTGACATTCATGTTGTGGAATGTCAGGGTTACAGGTCTACAGTTGTTTTCTTCGATAATGGGTTCAGTGCTGTACAGATCTCTGTAGAAGATCTTTCCTTCCAACAGCCATCAACATCTACAATAACTCTTTCAAGAATTAATGAGCTACACTGACATTTAATTTCCCTTTGGGATTAATAAAGTGGTTTTGAATTAGAAAAAAATAACTGCATTGAACAAGTGTGAATAGTAATCTTTAGTGAAGTTTCACAAATCACAAACATGGTTTTAAATATTCTGCTATTAGAGCAGAATACTCCAATCCAGGTTTGAAGAGTCTGTGTGTTGTAGCTTTTGAACTAGAGTATATTAAATACGCTAAAGGTAGTGAAAAATAAGGTGGAATCAGAAACCAACTTCAGCTTTGTTCATAAAATAAGAATTGACCACCAGCGCGTACTGTCTTCAGATATGTAATGTAAGTCACCATCTATGATTGAATAATTCATACGATTGGCTACAGAGACTGAATTAAAGGTGTAGCAAAGAAGTACACTTAAAGACCATCAAAAAGTTGGGAAATGTACGAATCAGACTGCTTTGAAAAATGTCTCTCCAGAAACAAAACACATATGAAAAAGGCAGTAAACGTTTTTTTTTTCTGTAATACAGTAAATGAATAAAGAGATTGCGACCGGACAGTGTGAATTAGAAAAGTTGTATAAAAGGAGGAACGGATTAAATTAGAAATTACAGTAGGTACTAAAAATGCTATGAGCGCTCAGAAACCAGAGTGGCTCTGGTCGAATGATGATGGGTAAAGACACCGCGCCCTGGATGTCAGTGGTGAATCCCTGTCTGCTTTCTGCGAACACGATTCATTTCACCACTGAAGTCACGATTTAATAAACCAGGATTGTGTATATACAGTAGAGAATTTGTGCGAAATAGCTACATTTAAGAACAGCAAATAGTCACCACGAAACCTAAAGGCGTCATAATTTTAGGCTAATCAAGCCAAAGCTAAAGAGTCTGTCCGATAATGGGTTTCTGTAAGTTAGCTCTTTTAGCTAATTAGCTTAGCGACTAGCCATGCTAACCACTTCCAGCATCAAATGCAGAGTAAATGTGAGGCGAGAGCCGCGGAACATAAACCGTGTTTTCAAACTCGCATTTGGAAGAGACTCTCCGATCAATAATTTGAGCATTGGGTGTTAGAAACAAGCCTCCGAACTGTTTTTGAGTTATTTTCTGCTGGTGGCTACTTTTAGCTTCATCTAATCCAATTTAAACAGCCACGTAAGAGTTTTCTCCTCATCGTTGTAGGAAACAGAGATGCTATTTACTCACCTACAGTAAAAAAGAACCACCTTTTCGCTTAGCCGAATTACTCTATGATGTTACTCTACCGCGTTGATGATGAGGAGGATGACGACAGCTTATATATACATAAAAAATGAACCTTGTGTGTAATAACATCTACCGAAAGGGGGCGCAACACCAGCAGCTCACAGAAATAGGCAAACCAACAAGTCTCAAGCAATGAGGAGAGCAGCCCCTGGCTGCGGCCTGTAGTTAGAGCTACCGGAATAAGTGAGGCAACAGCAGTATGGCAGGACGTTTGAGGCATTTATCTGATACCTTTTATTCCAGAAGTATTATTTCTTCTGCTGGTTCGCTCGTTCTCTGCATTACTGAAATATACATTTCGCTTTTATGCGGTCTGGTGGTGCTTTTGTCAAAAACATTTTAGCCTTTCTTAAGAAAAACAGAAAAATCAAAGAGAACTTCACCATTCTTTGATCAGATTAGTTAGTAGCCTAATAAAGACATCGTATACAATTAGGGCTGTACAATATTAGAACATCTTGTGACGACGATATAATGGTAAATATAACGATGACAAAATCAGTTGCAGTACATGCATATTTTTTCTTTCCTCTCTTTCTCATTTATGTTTCCATAAGGTGACCTTTACCATTTTGGGCAACAGCATTACACCCAATGTGAGCTTCTGTTCTCATGAGACATTGTTCAATTGCATTCACAGCACTTGGATTATTGTCCAACAATAACTGCTCTCCAATCTGTCATTTGAGATATGAATATTGTGCAGATTGATATTGTGCAGTACTGCTTAGTAATACATTTCATACGATCAGAAAATCTATTTATTTTCATCTAAATTGCATGCAATTATACAATGTACACACATTGTAAGGTCTATGGACTTGTGTGTTGAGCAGTAAAGATCATTAACATAAATTATTAACCAGACTTATGAAACTAATTCTGTTCTTGCTGCTGTGGCAGTCCTGACCAACTATAGCAAGATGGATAACATTACAGCATTTCTAACTCATCGTACTAGAACCTTGTTTGCCAAAAGATATTTAGATATATGTGACAATTCTTGGCTTGGTCTTTAAAGCACTAAATGCTTTTGGGTTAAAATCCGTTTCTAAGTTGCAGGTAAAAATTCAAACCATGTTGACCCCTCAGGTCTTCAGAGACCTGTGTGCCCACTGTTCCCAGGACCAGAACGAAACAAGGTGAAGACGTTTTTAGTTGTTAATCCTCTTTAGCTCTAGAACAAACTCCCTGAAAACCAGGGATATGCGGAAACTGCTGCCTCATTTAAATCAGAACTCAAAATATGTTTGCTTACATCAACACTGTTTGCCTCATTATTACTGATGAGTGATTCATATTTTTTTCTTGTATTAAATCCTAATATCCAACATATGAAGCTGTCTTTTAAGCAAAACATTAAAGGATTTTGTTGTCCTTTAGCTGTACGTCGGCGTCCTGTGAAACACTTTGGATAGTCTGTTTAATGAACAAACTTCTTGATATTTTACCCACTTTGTCTTGATTTTTTTTTTTTACGTCACACAAGGAAGCAGCGTGTTTCAAGCGTCGTCCTCAAGTGCTTCCTCTGATGTTTTCTCATTTAAGTCAAATGTTGTGAATCAGGCAGAACCGTACAAAACAACTCTTAAAAAATGATTCTGGCAAGTTTTGGTCTCATTAGGTGTCCGACAGTAGGACAAAATGCCTATAAAGATTCATGTGCCCATTTCTAACGTAGTCACATTTATTAATTTCCAGCTCAAATCTGTGGTGTGATCTGATATTTAGGAGTGGAGAGAGTCTTTAGATGAGAAAGTTGAACTGGACGAAGTATTGTTAAGAGCTGCGCCTTCGTCCTGTTCCTGTCAGAGCACACCCACACAGCCACACCATCTGGCTCATGGCCCTTTGTCCTGTCTATCAGGTGTGTAGTGAGCTGAATGTAGGACAATTGTTAGTTTATTCAAATGTGGACAGTTATGTCACACTCGTGAATCACTCACTGTGAATTTTCTATGCAAAAAACAAACAAAATCGAGCTGAATTTGAAACCGGTTCAGGAGGAAGGATCTGGTCTCTTTAAGAGATCTTTAGAGATTAAAAACAACTCCTGTACCTGAGTCGTCTGCCAGAGAGATGGTAGTAAACGTCCCATCATCCATGTCCAGAGTCTCTTTGTCGTCCTCCAGCTTGGATAGTTTTTCTTTTTTTTTTTTTTTTATCTGTCACAATCCTTCATTACCGTCAGTGTTTCCAGGTTTCTAGCTCCCTCTTTCCTCCTGTTTTCTTTCACTTTTGCCCTGCCTGCTCACGCACCTGCTGCTCCAGTCGTCCGTACGAGCTTGGTTACCTGTCCTACCTGACTGGCGGCTCAGGTTACACAGCTGTCATGGCAACGCCTGAAGCTCCACAAGAGACAATCTGCAGGAAAAATACCAAGGGTCAAAGATTAAACTCCAGAAGGCTCATGTGAAACATACTCATAAACGTGTACTTAAACTTGACATTAAGAGTGCTTTTAGTGACTGACATGTAAACAGTCTGCAGCTCACAGGATGGGGCGGGAAGGGGTTGCCTGCCGGTGATTTAGCTTTGTTTAAGCTTTTTTAAGCCGAACACTGAGGAGTAGAGCAGTAGATGACTGCAGTAGGTCTGTGGGAGCGACATTTGCCCTGCTGGTTAACTCTGAATATTGCAGGAGAGAGACAAACTCCATCGTGTTTCTGGAGAGAGGATTCACAACAATCCCTCGTGTGCAAACATCTGTAACAGAAGCAGGCTGGTTCGTTCGAAAAGTAACTATTTAAAGTAAAATTTGAAAAAGTCAGTTAAGGACAAACATGATCCAAATTACCCAGATAGCTGCTTTTTCTTTCTATCTTTCTCTGGTGCTACAATTTATTTGATAGTCTGAAACATTTAAGAGCGACAAAATGAAAGAAAAGATGTTTGGTCCTTCATGGGCGGACCCAACAAGATTCAAGCTCATGCTCTGGTTTGCTCAGGTTTAACGAAGCAAACAAACACATTCTGTTTCCAGAATCAGAACTGGAAATGTTTATTGTTGTTTCTTTTCTTAGAAATAGTTCATTGTTAACCTTATGTGTGTACTTCTTAAGTGCGATTTTTTTTTTTTCGTCCTTTATGCCTTTTTGGGTTTTTAACTCAAAACTGAGGTAAGAGTTGCAAACCAAGATGTCTAAACATCATCAGAGTTGATGTGCTAAAAAACCAGAGGAAGCCTTTTATTTGCATTTCTGCAAGGCTTCGTCACAGCAAACAGATTTCCAGACAGAAACTCACACTCAACGCTGATCATCCTGCAGAAGACACAAACATCCTGATGTGCTCTCTCTGCAGCGGAGACGGGCAGATGGACGAGTGCCCCTTTGCAGCCTCTTCTGCTCTCAGTGCGCTAATGTGTCTGCACGTGCATGTGTGTTTGTACGCCCCCTTCCCTTCCCTCCCCACCCTGTGCCTAACATAACGCTGGCAGCGAGTCGATGCCAAAGTGGGCATCTGGTCTGTGGACTATCACAGGGGAGTGGAGACAGAAAGGGAACGAACAATCTCTTCTCCTTGGCTCCCTCTTCACACAGATCTGGATGATGCCACCCATCAATAATCATACAAAACAGACACACAAGGAGAAGAACACACTGGCTGCACCATCCAACCAACAAACCAGTTGAAACACAAGAGAAAAACAAAACCAACAACAACAACAAAAAAAAAAACAACCTGTGGAAAGACCAAATGTAATTTATGAAAAAGTTTTTGGTCAGTTATATATTTCTTCTGTCCTGGCGTCTTGTTACAGTCCGTCCGTCCGTCCATCCATCCATCCATCCATCCATCCATCCATCCATCCATCCATCCATCCATCCATCCACCCACTTCAGGGTTTGCAGGTGGCCAGTAGAGGCGGCAGAGTGTATCTACCCTCCATTTTCTCCCTCCTCTTTCCTCTCTTCCTGCTTCAGACTCGGCTCGCGCTCATTTACTCTACAGGAGCAGATGAAACACCACACACAAACCGGCTCCGGAAAACACACGGTCTCTTCCCGCTTTCTGAAATCACAGAGCGGCGCTTTCGGCTCGCCAGTCTCACCTGTTCCACCGACTGTCCGCCGCAGCACCAAGCTAAGCTCTCCGAGCAGAGGACAGAACTTTGACGAACCCATCCACAAGTTAACGTCTTCATACTCGCTCCAGTATTGTGCAATGCTGACTGGAAGAGAAGAATAAAAGTTTGGAAGTAAAAGCATCCTATTAATGCTTAACAATTAATGTGTTCTATTTATGGCTTAAAAGTTGGTCAAGTTGTCAATTAATCCAACCTCACATATACAGTGCACTGTAATAGTGAGGGGAAAAGGCAAACAAATGTCACACATTGTTTGGTTTGGTGTAACGACTGCTGCAGTCCACTTCCTGCTTATCTTTGTTTACTGTATCATACTGTAAGTGTGTTCGGTTCATACAGTTTGACCTTTGACCTGGAGCAGCTAAACAGGGCAGTGTTGACTCCTGGTAGGTTAAGAAATGGCTGAACAGAGATGGTGGAAGTAGTCGAAGTTAATCCTAACAATTAATGTCATTTTGAAGAGAACAACACGCACAAAATGCAAATTTTCAGGCCATTACGAAAGGGCAATCAACACGTCGTAAAACATAGATTATTGTTTCATCTACAGCACCTTTGGCCATCTTCTAAATGAATTACAGTCGTCTTATTTTTAAGGCTTACCCCAGATTTCTCAGCTAGATTTAGCCTGGATACAAGATACTTCTGGTCACACAATCATAAGGTAAGGGAAGAAGTTACATGTTTTTGGCTCGTAAGCAGATCTCAAGCTGAGCTTTAAAACGCAAACAGAAGAAACAGGAGCAGCAGCCAAAACAAACAGTGTGGGTAATGTACTGAAAACAGCATTTAAACTCAGACTGTTCATCAGCTGACTGAATGTTGATGGCAAGAAGTAAAAAAAAAAATATATATATATATATATATATATATATAT
>NW_015112796.1:366848-437268 GCF_001443285.1 Poecilia latipinna | reverse complement strand
CGGAAAACCACATTTAAAATCAAAATGTTCAAAACCCAAATGAATCTTAAAGGCAAAAAAAAAAAAAAAAAAAAAAAATATATATATATATATATATATATATATATATATATATATATATATATATATATATATGCAGAAATACATGTAAAAAAAAAAAGACAGATAATGTAGTGATGAAGCTCCACTGATCTTTCTGATCACTTCAAAAATGTTTTTTTTTTGTTTTTGTTTTTTTTTTTTTGACGTCCCGGAGGTGTTTCCTGTAGGGTGGCGCGTCATGGAAGGCTTCTCTAGTTTAAACTGACTTTTTAGGAAATCTGCTTTGCTGTTCTTCCATAAATATTTTCAGTAAACAGCAGCATCTCTCAGTAGTTGCAAGTTGCAACATCTCAACATAGCCAGCTGCGGTTTGAAACCGAGGGCACGATCTTTCGTGGATGTTTTTCTTTCTGGCACGAAAGTGTCCCATCTTTGGTGTTCCCTTGCAACGCTGAAATGAGGATGTTTGTGGCCTTTAAAGATTATTTCTTTCTCACAGATACTCTATGGTTTGGGGTTACAGCCAGTAAGGGTTTTAATTTGGGTTGTGGATCTACCAGTGTCTTCATAAACAGTCCAACTGATTATATGACTCTGCATAAGTTATTTGGATCTCCTTCCTTTTTGACCTATAACCGTCTAGATTTTTTAAGAGATGACTCTCTTAGTGGGTGGAAAGCTTCTTTGCCATCAACAAGTCATGACAGGGTGGGTGGTACCAAAAAAAGGGCATATTTTTTAAGAGCTATCTTCTACAGCGTTGAATCAGTCGATGGATAGCTTGTCTGGGTTTAAATGCAGTTGTCAGTCTGCTCTACTAAAGTTTTGCTCCTAAAAAAAATCCGTCTACGAAAAGTTTTTTGATGGTTGAAAGAGTCTTTCAGATGAAATCAGCCAAAATATCACAGAAATGTGGCTCTCTTTCAGTCTGGTTCCGTCAATGGTTTTAATTTCTAGATGCCTGAAGGCGCTACGTTCATCTGTTTAATAAATTAAAATACATAAATGCATGAGAATGCTGAATCAACATGTGGTCAAGTAAGTTTTTGTAGGATATCCGTACTGGGATAGGAAAAGTTTAGTCAGATTTAATGACGGGCTATGAGTTGCCATATTGAGTGAATGTAAATATCTGGGTCAAACGTGAGTGCATGTGCTGTATATATGTCAACTTTATAAACGTTTGCCACTCCATTCAAATTTTGTGGGGATGTTTTCATTCTTCCTCGTTTTGCTTTTTCTCTAAATTGAGCTGAATCCACATAAGAGTGTTTCCAACATTGTACTTACAACACGGCAACAGGGTTTTTCATTAATATCGAGTGGAACTGTAAGAAACCTTTCTCACGCATCGTAATCACAGCCGCTGCGACTTAAGATTCCCTCTCAAGTAAAGAGGTCTTGATAATGAAAGAGCCACTTTTTGTTTTTCTGTTTTTGCAGAAACAACAGCCCTACTTAATTGTTCTCTTTGCCTTGTGTAATAATGACATGACAAGAAAACGTGGAATAACAGCTATTAAAGGATTTTCTGTGACTGATGAGTGAGTCAGTGTGTGGTCGTATTGTTGACATCAGTCAGTCTGTTTCTCCAGCTGACCTGCGAGGACATGTCTCGCTGCTGTCAAGAAGTCAAAACATATATTAAATTCTAAATTCAGAAGCCAGTCTGTCACACTGTTGCACATCAGCACTTACGTCTGAAACCCCAGTTATTTAAATGTGGAAACGTTACAGGGTATTCGGTCTTTATTGGAGCAAGCGGTTAATCCTGAAATAACTTTTTCGCTGGGAATGGTTTTCATTTCAGAACCAAAGTCAAGATTCTTTCTCTTTCAAGGGTCAAAATCAGGTTACATTTATCTGCAGTCATTCTTCATCAGTTCACGACAAGAAGCTCCTTTATTTTGGTATTTTCTTGTTGTTGTTTCTTAATAAGTGTAGAACCATCATAAGCTGGCGTCTGCTACTGGCTCCATATAAGCAGAAAGGAGACCTTTACGTATGTTTTGCTAACACATTTGGACACATGGATATTTAACATCAGTTATGACAACACTGACCACAATATGTCATCACTAAAATGAAATCACGTGAACCACAGCAGGCTGTAGCTAATTGATATGAATGTGTATGCGTAGTTGCCTGGGCAACCACCCAGGGCGGCATCTTGTGGGGTAAGGACAAGATGCCGCCCTGGGCATCTTGGCGGCATTGTTGGTATTTATCAGAGAGTATTTGAGTGAAATGTGGGACTGCCTGTAAATAACATTGAGCTAAAACAGAATTGGACTATGTGACACCACATTATTGACAATGAATTATGTTCATCATTGACTTTCAACATTTAGCATCCCGGTAATTCAATTTGTCTGTGTGGATTTTTCTGATTTGTCTGACAAAGCTCTATTCGTATTTGTGTTGTTCTTATTTGTCATCCTATAATCTCCATTGTTTTCCAGCAGATCCATCACTAAATCAGTCCAGTATGTAAAAGTGCCATAGGTTTTTATTACCAGACGTCTTTGCTGATGTTTGTGGGGGTATATGTCTACTCAGAGTCATGTTGTGAGTCATGTTGATGCAGTGCTGTGAGCGGGGTGTATGTGTGCTTTTGTGCACAGGGTCTTTACATGCTCACGATAAGCAGAAGATGTCAAAAATACCTATTTGTGTGGACTTGTGCATGTTCACCCTTTAGCACTTTGGAAATTAACATATTCTGAAGAGAAACAAGATGTCGCTTAATGGCGGAGGACATGTGCATCTCATTATGCCTTCATTAGCATATTTACCCAGCATCCTTTGTGACGATGGTATGCTCATGTAAGTGTGTGTTTATTTTGTGGCTTTGTATTTGGTTAGTACGGCATCCCACCTTTGTCTCTCTGATATTTTTATCTAAACTGTTTTTCCAAATCATTCTTTTTAGCCAACAAAAATCAGAAAATCTTGGTTTTTCATTTGTGTCAAACTCTGTGGATGTTAAATTTGACATTGTCTTTTGATTTGTTTTTATTGATCTAACTGAACCAAATTTAGTTTGAAAGATTCATAATTTGCCGTTTACTTCCTGTTTTATTTTGTGTGTGCCGTTCTTCATCCTGTCGACAGATTGTCTTGGTGAAAACCAGTTCGCCGTTCTACGTTATTTGCGTCATACAGAGGGTCTGGGCTCTCGGTTATTGAGAAAGAATTGTTTCCTGGAATTGTGTTGAAGTTTAAAATGTTACCCGATCGCTAACATTTGTCTGTGATATAACTAATGCAGCAGTTTGATGCTATAAAGATTACTGTAAATTGCCTGGGCTGTAAACAACCATCCTCCACTGCAAACAGAGAAGTGCAGAGTCGAACAAGGACGTTGTTAATGCTAAATCAACATTTGGAAGCGTGACCAACGTGGTCTGAGCGGCTTCACTCACTTCCTGCCGCTGCCACTGCCAAAACTAGAGGCGGACTACAATTGTAAAACAGCGCAGAAAATTGACGTCATAGTTCATAACGTCTCCTTCTGTTTGCTGATTGTCCCGGTTGAAATTCTATCAGAGGAAATCCAAGTGAAAGAAGGGAAAACCCAGGGAAGGCTTGATTGTCTTACCTGAAATGTGGATCTCAGCCATTGACATCTTTGCTGCTTTTCTGATCATCTGCACCGTCTTGCTCTACTTTGTGTAGGTTTGTCACATAACATAACACTAAATCTATTGAAGTTTGTGTTAGTAATATTACCAGATTTTTACGAAGGGTCAAGAATACTTTTGAAAGTCACTGTACACATTGTCTCTGCTGAGATATTTTTTAATGGTCAGTATGTTGCATATTATGTATGTATTGTGGTGTATTTTGTGCTGTGTCATGTCTTTGCTCTGCTTCTTGCTCCTCCTGGTTCATCTCATCTTTGTCTAACAGCTCCTTAGTGCGTACTACTCCACATTTTACTACTCTCAACAGAAAATCTGAAGTTAGAGTCTCTCACCATCCCAGTTTCTTCAATGTCTCATTAGAAGAGTGTGATCTGCCATCATTGTTTGTTGGTTCCTGCGGTGAGGTCTCTTCTGTGATACCTGATTTTGCCCAGTTATCTCGGACTCTTTGTTATGTTTCTTCATCTGCCTCAGCAGTCCAATGTTACATGATCAAACTTCATAATTGCAACTATCTTTAAGAAAAATAAAACATAAATTTTCTACAGCTTATCCTACTTACAGCTGCTCTGAAACAGCTGACTCTGCAGAAAACGAAACGCTCCGCCCCCTCCTCTCCGACCTCAATGGTGACTATGGTGGCCACCTCTTCTGATCCAGGCAGTCATTTCAGACTGTTTCAGCTCTGTGCAGGAAGAGTAAACACAGGGGTGATTTGTGCTGTAAGAGTGACTAGCAGTAACATGCCTGCTTAAAAAAAAAAAAAAAAAAAAAACAAAAACCATTGCAGCACATATAAGTCTAACTACCAGCGCAGGGGAAAGATTTTTTCACTCTTTAGCTTATGCACTACCTGGCAAATTTAAAAGTCAAAATATGGATTTGGTTAAGCAGTTAGTTTGATTAGTCTGTTGCAAAGCAGTTCATCGCCCTTAAATTTATTTTGCATTTCACACATTAGACCCACAAACATCGGATTTTATCAGGGCTGCTTGTTGAACACGGACAAAACACAGCAAGTCATTGTCAAGCAGAAAGTAAAAAATGTGCTTCATGTAAAAGCTTTGAAGTGTGGCATGCATTTGTATTCAATTACTCTAACGCCTTTTTAGGAAATAATGTAATTAAATTGTAGTATCAGTACAATACAAGAAGAACTCTGTGGTAAGAACATTAGTGAACACTGACCACATGTTAACTTTAGAGGAGATGCATAGATGCATTGGAAAGAAAAAGTCATAAGAAGATCTGTCCCAACGCACAGGAGATCCTCTTTGGGAGAAGTCGTGCAGTGGTAGATATATTTCAGTCAGAAACAGGTTATTTAATCCTAAGTCACAGCTTCTCTTCCCCTAAATAATCAACTTGGAAGTTGTCCCATGATTCTGGAAAAAAATGTTGCACCACTTTAGAGGCTTTTAATTATTGGCTTGCAAAAATTCAACAAACCAAAACGTTGCTGCACAGTGTGTGTTTACATACAAATTAGCTTACAGATTAGGAAAACAGTTACAAAATGTATGCTAAGTCATGACATACATAAAAAAAAATACATAAATAAACATAAACCCTCCATAGTGTAGTACTTGTATGCATCTGCTTATCTCTGCATTATTTCACATACTGACTAGGCTGATCTGATTTTAAGTGTGTTACTGTTCATTTACTTCGTTAACGGAATTCTGCATGCAGCATGCTGCATGTGTGTTCTGGAGGGAATGTTTTTGTTTTAGTTCTGGATGCTCACTGACTCTGGTGTGAACATGTAAAGTTCGTCTGCATCGGCGTTAGAGCACGTAAACTATCCAGTGGTACTCCGGTTCGGTTATCTTCATTAAAAGAAGATCAACATTATTCCCTCCTGGAGTGGTGATTAGCCCGCACCTTTACAATCCATCCGTGGCCGGCGTTAACAATACCTACTGAAACAGCCCACACAGCAACAGACTGCATTTTTTTTTTTTTGAAAAGTCACAAACTTTGATCATATGTGCTTTGAACTTCTAATGACACCTATGAAACTCAAATATGTGTGAAATAATTGTAAAAACAGGCAGATTTTGCTTTTATGACAACTGAAATGAAAGCAAATATTTGGGAAAACTAAGGTGAATTACCTTGGCAGCCTGTGCATTTTGACTTTGTCTAAAATTAAATTCTGCTTCACAGACTGAAGCCCTGTGATGGACCGGTGACCATAATTCACTTACTTTTAATGCAGTGTTGGCCCATGTGAAGGACTTCGTGATATTCCAGCTTGAAAGGTGCAATATAAATAAAGATTTACTTACTACTTGCTCACTCTGCCTCTTGCCCAATGACCACTGGACCATCCCTCCCAGTGATCCTGCAAGGACAAGCGAGGTAGATGGATTAACTGAAACAGTTAAGTTTGAAAAAAAAAAAAAAATGGAAATGACAAGAAATGTTTATGGGGACAGATCGCTTGAACAACTAAGGGTTGCTTAATGTTTTTCTCAGATGTTTTAAAGAAAACATCTGGATTGTGGTTGAGCATCCTTGTGCACCTAAGTGAGGTATCTCTCCTTTGTCCTTTTATCCACCAATTTCGAGCCATCCTCCCTCCTTTCATGCAATTCTCTACTCTCCCTGTAGCTCATCAATATATCAGGCACCCCGATTCTCTCTCTCTTTATCTCACTCTCGGAGGCAGCGCTGTGTACATTAAAAATTTAAGAGCAGACGGTCTGGTGCAACAGCCCAGCAACCTCTCCAGTGAGGAAGAAAGACAGACAGGGGACTGTTTCTGTCTTTCCTTCTGCTTCCAGGAGGAGTGGGAACTCCAGAAAGGCAAAGGGTCCAAGGAGAACCCCATTCTGCCTCCGGGCATCACCGAGCATGTCTAAGGGTAGTCCTCAGGGCGGACGGTGCATCCTGAATGTCAAAAAAGCTGCAAAAGTTGACGTGGCCGCCTCAGAGGAAGAAATAAAAATGTAGGAGGGGGAGCTATGTGGTGTCTGTGTGGGAGGAAACGTTCAAATGAGGTTAAACATATTTCTCCTGCCCGGGTTTGTTTGGTCTGCATGTCCTTGATTGGTTTGTGATGCAACAGAAACGCAGACCCAACACTTCCTTCCAGTCCTCGCTTCCCAACCGTGAGCCTGTCTGTTTGTCTCCACACGTGTGCATGTCCTTTGTGTAAACTCATTCTTTACCACCCACACTCAAAGTCGTGAGCAGACAAACCGGCAAGACAGTGACAAAAGAAAAGAATTATGTCTTTTCCCCTGTTCAAGACTGAACAACAAATGATCTGTTGTGTCTCGTGTGTGTGCGTGCTCCGGCAGATCGAGTGAAAACAGCTTAGGCCATGTCTCAATAAACACTCCGGCTTTCTAAACACAACTCTGTTCCTCAATCTAACAACAAATGTCACATTTTACATGCATTTCTCCTTTACACGCTGTTATATTCACTGAATCTAACCAGAGCGGAGAGCAGAAAGCTGAAACTGGAGGTGTTTTTTTTTGTGTGTGTTTTTTTCTTTAATGGAGGCAACCCATATTTTAGCTGAACAATAGCTGTTTCAGACTGAAAATGCAGCTGGACACTCCCCCGCTTGAAAAAAAAAATCCCTGCACGTCGTTCTCACAAGGTCAGAGCTGAAAACCAAATAGGACGGACCATCTCGCTTTAAAACCAGAGTTGAGTGTGTAAAATAACATTCCATTCATTCCTAAAGCACTAAGCCGTCCAGACTGGCCAGCAACACAAGAATACCAGTTACAACCACACACACACGCACACACACGCACACACACTCACACACATGCACAGCCGTTTTTTTCTCCTCCTTTGTTATCACACTGCTTGTAGACTTTGCTGCTTGATGTTAAGCAGGGATTTTGGTGCACAGGGTAGCACAAGAGGAAGTTTCAGCGATAAGTCCATCCAGGGTCAAATATTTGTCAGACATTTTTGAATTTGGTCTTCAATTTGTTCCAAACGAAGACAAAATTACTGAAAGTTTTGGAAAACTCTAAAGCAGTTTTCCATGACTCTCACCCACACTGCTTAGCTCATTTTCTCATCCATCCCAACTGATTATTTCTTTGTTGCTGCAATGATTCACTGTTATAAATCCCATAATTTAAAACAGTGCACTTTTATTACACGTGTAAGAAAAGTGCAGGAGAAATGAATATCTGCACCTATAAGAAAATGTGTAATAATCTCTACCAATTCTGCTATTGACACTTATTTCATGTCATCAATTGGACTGAATAGTTGATGTTTAAAGAAAGAAAACAGAAGCAATCTAATATTTTTAATCAAACTCCTCCAATGCTGATCACAACTCTTGCCTGCAAAGCAGCGCTGGGGGGTTTACTAAACCTTTCAGAGGAAACAGATTTTCACTGAAACATCCAAACGTTGTTCAGTTGACGGGTCTCTTCTATCACAACAAAAGATCACAGCTTTTCCTCTCCCCCGTGGCCTTTACAGCTTTGTGACAAACTCTTTACATGGATTAGAGATGTAACGATGGTAGTTCAACATCAGCCCCTCACCCCACCCATTCCATGCCAACACGTTTCACCTGGTCACCGAAGAGCATTTATTGGCCACTCTGGTGTGTAAAAAAGGCTGCATTGCTGCTGTAAGGGGAGTCTGAAAATATAAGAAGTGACTCTAAGCAGTAAAAATTGATCCAGAAAACATGGAGACGGTTGTATCAGAACAGGGCTTGGGTTTCACGCCTTAAAAGAAGTGCACATCCTTCAGCTTTCTATTTGTTTTGTAAAGTGGACAGTTTGTGAGTAGAAGATTTTTCAAAGTGTGTTTATGGGATTTTCCCCATTCTTTCCAGAAGACCATTGGTGAGGTCAAACACCAATGTTGGACAAGAAGGCCTGGCTCACAGTCTCCACTCTGATTCATCACAAAAATGTTTAATCAGGCTGAGGTCAGTATTCTTCGCTCTGCAATTAAGTTCTTCAACACTAAACCTGCTCATCCACGTGTTTATGGACATTATTTTGACCACAATTGACAAGTCATGTTTGTACAAGAAGGGACCATCCCTGTGCTGCCCCCCTAGACAAAGCTGGGAGCATTATCCAAAATATCTTAAAATCAAAAAATTTCCTTTCATTTGGACTAGGAGGTTAGGCCTGGCAATCCCACAGCATGGTCCTCTCTGAAGCCAAATTTACATTCAGCACAATGCATTCAGGGAAGGGCCGTTCTCCTAAAAGCTGCCAAATCCAGACTTGTCCGTTGGATTGTCATGTAGAGAAGCTTTGTTAATCACCAGTGAGAACCTGTCTGCCCTGATTTAGAGGCCAGAGGCTGTGAGCTTTACCCTCCTGCATCCAACACTTTGCATTTGATGATTTAAGTCTTGGACGCAGCTGCGTCGCTTTGGAAACCCATTGCTTAAAACTTTTCCCTGCACCAATTTTTAAGCTTTTCTGAAGTTCATATAAAGCTTGGAGGCCTACCAGTTTGTGACTGATTTGCTGTCACTTGCATTCACTCCCCCATTTTCCTTTTAATACCAGTTAGAGTTGACAGTGGAATATTTTGGTGGCATCCTGGTAACTTTTTGTCTGGTGGTAAATGGGACTATTGGTGTTTTTTTTGTTGTTGTTTTTTTGTAGGAAAATAAAATATTTGAATTCAAGTGCATACATTTTGTGATGACTCTAACCATGTCACATTGGGAGTTTTCTTATTGGAAAAGCTTGACTCAAGCACACTGTAGGCGGACTCGAAGAAACATTTTTGATTGCCAAGATGTCATCCGTCCCATCAGAGATGTTAAGCACCCGGCAGACGCCATTTGTACTTTAACAGTACAAAGATCAGAAAGTCCATTCGCGTCTGTAGCTATCTTGACTTGTTCGTCCGAGATTCCCAGAATCTTCAAGCTCTGAAGCAGAAAAATGAAATGAATAAGAAGCACAGACACATGCTGTTCGCGTTTAATTGCCATGCAGACAGAGTGACTGTGTGCTGTGCTTATGTCTGTCAGTGTGCGGTATGTGAGCGGGTGAATGGCAGCATGTGTGTGCGCGTGTGTGTTGGTGGGATGGCTAGAAAGAGACAGGCGGGCACATATGGCCTGAACAGTCGGGGATGGAGCTCAGAACTCCCACATGACACAGCAGATAAAAATAAAAATGACAGAGAGAGGCACGTCATGAATGGGGGAGAGAGGGAGCCGTTCTGTGACATGACATAACATGGGGGAAGTGTCTGTGTTGCGCGCATGAGAACATGTGTGCACACCTGTGATGCTTCTGGTGATGATGGGAATGCTCAAAGAAATTATCAAGCCACAACTCTTACATTTACTTAGACTTTTGCTAATTTGCGCCTGCCTACTGCATTTACAACGCTTTCCAAAACTTGTCTATATTTTGTCACAGTACAACCACGTGTTTCACTGGGACAGTCCGAGAGAAAGTAACATGCACATTGAAGGTATAAGGAAAGTGGTGCATGATTTTATGTTTGTTTTTACAAAATGAATCCGAAAACCATTATATGCATTTTTATTTAGCCAATGTTTTATAAAGCTTTCATTGCAGTTACAGATATGAGTGTTTTGTCTACATCTCAATCAGTACTGCTCATATAGAAGCTGAAATCTTTGTCCATTCTTCTTAGCAAAACAGCTTAAAATATCTTAGGTTTGATGGAGATTATCTGTAAATATCATTTTTCAAGTCTTTCCTATTTATTTAGGCTCATATCTAGACATTGGGTGAGTCGAATACAAGGATATATGTGTATTGAAACCACTGTGGAAGAGGAACTTCGTCTAAATGTGTTGTCCCCTCTTACAGGTTCTACCAAGAGTTTATTCAACTTAACTCCATCCACCTTCCCATCAGCTCTGATGAAAGATCCTATACCTGCTGAGGAACAATATCCACACAGCACAATGCTTCCATTGTAACAACATATGATACAATGGTGATATCTGTGTCTTATTCTTCCACAACCACAACACACAATTTTTGTTTTTAAAGTCCAGTTTGTCTTCATCTGTCCAAACTAATTTGTTAGGTATGTCTTCAACATTGCTTATGTGATGTCAAATTGTAAACCCAACTACTTAGGGTTTTCCACAATGACTTTGTCCTTGTCCAAACTTGCATAAAGTTCCAGGATTGAGGAATGTCTGCGTAACGGTTGAATTGTTGTGGTGGTATGTGGTAGAACGAAGACATATGTAGGTTGTTTGTCCTCACAGGAACCGTCTGGGATTCAATACTCAAAGTTGGGTCTTCTTCCCAACTCTTGCTGCCCATTTCCTGTCTGATCACTGTAAATAAAAGCCACTTGTGCCAGAATAAAGCTCAAGAATTATTTTTTTTTTTAGTTTTTGTCATCTTAAAATCCTCAAACATTTCTTTAGATTTAAGATGTTTTAATTTTTTTTTAATTTCTTGTTAATCAAAGTGTTGAACCATAAGTAATCATAACGCTAATGTTGCCTTAAGAAATGGTTTCTCATGCTGATGTAAATTTTGTGATCTTCATCCATTCACAGAAACAAAGACCAACATCTTTGAAACTCTCATAACTTTCCGTCACTCGCCAAAAGAGTTGCAAGAGCTTTCTAATGTAAACTAGTTTGTCCCACTGTAACTTTTATTTCGACTGGTGTTATTGTGCAGAATGAGTCCATTGTATCTTCAGACAACAACCTGATGGACAGGAGCACATCTTCAACACACTCCTCTGATTGTGGGATTTCAGGAAGCACACTCACACATTACCGCTCAAATACACATCCAAACAATTAAGCACAGAAACTGACTGACGTAGCTGCTCTCTCCAGGACGGTCATTACCAGTCAATATAAATGAAGACGATAATTTTCCTACTAAAACCATTCCAGCTGTGGTTCAAGAGCCACATCAATATTTCGCTGTATAGATGAGAAAACTTTTCTTAAAATATCTCGCTATTCATTTTTCTGTTTTAAAGACATCTACATTCTCAGAAGCTGACTCAATATTGATGGAGATTTGTCATTGAAATGATGCATTTCATGCACTCTGCAGCTATTATTTTTTGAACTTTGTAACTATGGAAAGAGCTAAAAATAAAAATCCCAATAGAAAGCATCGTCTCTGTCTAGTTGATGACCAAATTGATAAAAGGGTCAGATAGAATTTACGAATAATGAAATTGTACAAGTAATAGCAAAAGAAGGCAAAAATAGAGTTATTAGCATCCATCTGCAAGCATTCAAGTGGTATTTTTGTTTGTTCTGCAGGAACATTTTTTTTGTCAAATTGAGTTTTGAAAGGTTTTCCTCAGAAAGAAACATAAAATGTTCTTCTGTTTCAAGAATGTGCTCAGAGTCAGATCTCTGCCAGAGGAACCAGAATAAATACAAGCAGATAAGTTTGTAAATTAAAATGTAGCTTCCTAAAGAAAGTCCAAACAAATGCAGCAACTCCTGCCTGTCATCTCTGTATCCACAGTTACTTAAAATGTAACCTGGGTGTGATGTATTTTCCTGATATATTGTGCTTTATGAGTTATGACATTGTTTCATGTTTTTATTTAGCAAAATTCCGTCAAGTATGTTTTCTCAAAATGAAGCTTTGTGTTTTGTTTTTCTGATTATATTCAAATTATCTGGGATTTATATTGCTTTGGTATATATATTTATATTTGTTATTATATTTATTTTGTGTTATGCAAAACAGTTTGACTTTTTATGTGATTAATTTATTGATAATCTTTAGTTTCATTATTACCGCTGTGCGTCTATGTATTGTATATCTGTATTTTGCATCTATTTAAGTGAAATATTATTATTCTAACAATATAATTTATTTATTCATATGAAAGTCTTATTAAGATTCAAATGTAAAGACAAAATAGAGGTATCTTTATCACTATTTAATAATAATAATAATAATAATAATAATAATAATAATAATAATAATAATAATAATACCTACTATGCTTTTCTTTATTTTTTATATTTTGCTAAAAATCTGAGTTGAAAAACAGAAAGAAACTCGCAAATTTCTTCCGGGATATATTTTTTCTTTTCAGTATTTTTTAAACAACCTTGAGGTTTTTCAGATCAATTTTATCGGGATTTTTGTTTTTCTTTTTGCTTTGCCACTGTGAAAATGTAATATTTAAAACATATATTTTCCTTTATACTGAAAAAGTAATCTAACGGGCATTAAAATCTGAGGGAAAAATGTATCTATTTATTTATATAAATCGTTTTTCCATGTTGTAATTTCCTATTTTTTAAAACAATTGTCTGCTCTTTCATTGTGCGCGTATTTTCCCAGTTTGCTGTGCGTTGAGCTCTCCGGTCCTGCTATAAACAGAAACGGTGGTAGGTGGGACCGAAGCCCGGTCCTTCAGGAGGTTCTCCCCCTTTACTCTACTCCGGGTTTTCGGGGTGCCCATCAGCGCGGCTTCTCGCAGCCGCTCGCTGGTTTTTACTCAACTCTATATCACTCTGCTGGCATGGTGAAGAAGCGGACCTGATTTGATGGTGGCAGCCTGGAGCCACTGACTGCAGACTTCCGCCCCTGGTTCTCATATCCGCGTTTTGCGCCGTCTGTTAAACTCTAGTTGCCTCACAAACGGACTACCGAGGGCGCTTGTGCTCTTTTACTAACTCGGCACCATATTATTCACCGGGATTTCTTTCGAACCAGGAACATATGAGATGCAAGTTCACTGGGAAACTCCGGAGCCTGTTCGGTTTAGGCAGCAAAACTTTTTCTCCAAGGACAACAGTGTAGAGCAGCGACAGGACCATTGCTGCCGCCGCCGCCGCCGCGGCTCCTCTGCGGGACGGTCTGTGTACATATGACCGGAGACTAACCTTTATACTGTCGCTTTATCGCTTTTACCCCCGGAGTTGGTGTTATTGTTTTTGTTAGCAGCGTGGCAGCAGCTGTATTGCTTAATGCAGTTATGAGCTTGTTTTACGTTTCACTCAGGTTGAGTGGTATTTGTGTTTGTTTAGAGCCGGAGACTCGGTCGGTCGCGACTCCTCCGTGGCTCGCAGCCCTTTAAACCCTCGCGGTGTTCGGCCGCTTCGGCGGCTGCTTGTCGCTCGCACCCTCCGGAAGACACGCGCAGACCGGGAGGACACAGAGAGGTGGAGGTGGCCGGAGGACTCAAGAGGAGGTGGCGGAGGAGAGCCTGACTGGGAGAAAAGTTCCTCCAAAATAGCAGCCCCTCGGCGCGGTGATGGGGGACTTCGCCTCCCCCGCTGTCGGACCCAACGGCAGTATCTGCATCAACAACAGCATGAACCCGGCCAGCGGCAGCGTGGTGCCCGCCGGAGCGGTGGGCATACCTAAGCACAGCACGGTAGTGGAGAGGCTGAGGCAGCGGATAGAGGGCTGCCGGAGACACCACACAATCTGCGAGAACAGGTACCAGCAAGCGCACTCCGAGCAGCTGGAGCTGGAGCGCAGGGATACCGTCAGCCTGTACCAGCGGAGCCTGGAGCAGAGGGCCAAGAAGTCGGTCGGCGGTGGAGGCAGCAAGCAGCCCCAAATCAAGCAGCAGCAGCAGCAGCAGGACCCGGACTCTGCGTCCTCCACGGAGCAGAGGAACAACACGCTCATAGCGGTAAGGACTTCAGCGTGCAGTGCAACTCTGTTAAATACTGCACTCGCTGTTTAATTTACTCTGCATCTCTTTGCCCTTTTAGAATCCCCATTAACAATCTGCAACGCTGCAACCTTTTTCATGAGTGTAAACTTGTTGACATGCTCACTGAGCGAAGAGAATTGCTCCCTAAACGCACAGTTTACTTTTTAAAACAGAGCTGCATCAGTTTACACAGCAGCAACATCAGCTCCTTCTCGTTGGGAGATGACAGCTGATTAGTGGAAAGGCAGCCTGAAAGTTTTGGAAAGAGGTTCTGATTTTTCTTTTTCTTTTCTTTTCTGTTTTTTTTTTTACAGCTCAGAAACTTGTTAGCGTCTGGAGGAGGGGGTTGACAATTTGCATGAGAAGAGAACTTCTCCTTTTCTGGTTGTTTGTTATGGGGTGGAAGTTGCTCTGCAAGACAGGCCAGCTGCAGGAGGGTTGCAACATTGTTTCCTTGCTCTGAAGCAGCAGCAGTAGTTTACTCCAGCCAGTACTCTCTAACCTTTGTAACATTCTCTCAAAAAATCAAGTTTCCACAGAGTTGCGAGCACTAAATTGCAGCCACCTGTTTGCATCCAAGCTCTGTCACTAACTCTTTTCTTTCAGCATATATCCAATCTTTAGTAAAAATATTTTTAGGGTTGTTTTTTTTTTTTGTTTTTTTGTAACTGGAAAAACTTTAGGTTATTTCAGAACATTGGGTTTTTGTCTGTAGGAAACAAACGCAGCAGGTCCAATACATTCACGGTGCTACAGTGGCTTCCTGTTGGTAGGGGGCAGTGGTAACATATGGAGGATGGTTGACTCTGTTTTGGCTCACTGTTTGCTGTTGATCAGATCTTTAAGTGATCAGATTTTATTGCCGTGTGTTTGATGGCAGCAGGTTGCATGAAAGACGCACACTGTGCAGCATTCCCTGTTCACATCACATCCCCTGTGGGCAAGCTCCAGTTTCCTTTTAGAAAAAACACCAAAGGATACACGTTGGGAATGTCAACATTGTCATCCCTTTTGTTGCTGCAATGAGCCCAGTTCCTCCCCTTTTGAAATGCTAAATCAGAGCGTCTTTAATTTTCTGCGCCTGCCTTGGTCGGGTTATTTAAGAACTGAGCAGGCAAGACCAGTCTCAGCTTGAGAGCACGGCTGTGATTTTTCTTTCCTTTTCTTTTCTTTTTTCTCCCCCCCCCCCCCCCTAAAAGGGCAGGATCTCCCAGCGGCCCTTGTGGACATTATACCGATCCGCCCATTAGATGGCCGGCAACAAATGCTCAGAGAATGGAGGGATTACTGCTTAAAGACACAGCGCCGTCCGTTTTGCTCTGTCCCTTCTCTGCTCCTTTCCCAGTCTCTGATGGCGACAGCTTGTATGCAAACACAACAGTCAATAGCGGAGACACACAGTGCTGCCTGTTAGTACCTCCTCTTTTTTTTTTTTTTTTTAATGCTACATTGTGAGTTCTTGGCAGTGTGTGGGTTGTAACGGGGGGGTGAAACGGAGGGAGATGTCTGCAATCCCTCTTCCCGGTTTCCCTCTGAAGAACAGAGCTGCAGCTAGATGGCTGTATGTAGTCACTTCAGAGGCGAGCATTCTAGGAAAGCCAAGTGCGCTGTTGATATCACTACACAGACGTGCATATATAAAAATTCCCCGGAGGCTGGAATCTGGAGGGTCTTTGCCGCAGACAGGTTCTTTGAAGTGTGCAGCTTGTAAGAAGGTGTGTTTGAATGCAGCTTCACCTGCACCTAATGAGTGCAGCAGCAGGAGCGATCCAACTGTAGTTGGAGATGCAAAGTTCACAGCGTGAGACTAAAATTACATAAATCCACTGTTAGACTGTGAAATGCAAATAGTTTACTTGTTGTCAGCTGTACCGGTAGGATTGCTGCAGCGTGTGATCGGGAAAAGAAGTGCATGGAAATTAGTGTTAAAAACTTGTACTGGCAATATTCTCGAACAGTTGCCTAAACTTCTTGTTTCGCTCTGTGCGTCCCAGTACAATGTGCCATGGTCTAATGGTTCTCAGACACACCCACGAAAGGGCAAGCCTGTAATTATGGAAAGTGTGTGTGTTTGCGTTTTATAGACTAAGAATTAGTGAGGCTGGAGAAGACATATGGGAACCCTGTGTCTATTCCCGCCTCCCTTTTTGAGCAATGTAGCAGCTAGCTTAGTCTGTAGGTTAGAGGGACCTGGAAGGGAATATTCAAGGATGCGCTAGTCTCAGGTGTTGAGCTCAGACGCAGCCGTTTTCTTGACATGTGCATCGCTATAACCTGACTATAAGTGGCGGAAGGATTTCCCAATTTAAAGGATTAAAAGAAAAACAAGTGATTGGGCGAATTAACCCCCACATGGGTCAAAGTTATATACAGGTTTAAATAAGTGCATACACATCCTCAGGAAGTTGGACGATGCTTTTTATTGTAGGAAAATGAGCTTCCTGCAAAATCTGTGCAGCTAATTTAAACTGGATTTTCTGGCTTTTATGTACAGTCCACAATGTTGAGGCTGGAAACTTGTCTTTAGCCTGTTTTATCCATTACAAAACTCCATGTCCACTTCCTTGTCCTTCGATGACGCAGCTGTGTCCATCTTTCAACCATCTAGCTGCTGATTTGAGGTGAAGTGAATGAAACTGAGTGTTTTCCATCTCCACAGACCCATCCACTTTGAGCAGGGACAACCGTATTACTGGTGTCGAAACAAACCTCATCCTATCATCAACATGCTTGACTGTTGGTACAATGTTCTTAGATTTGACTTGACTCATCCTGACCCCTTCTGACATTGTAATGGGATAGCTCTGTGTACCGTTTGACCGTGAAACCTTTTGCAAACTGAGGCGTTTGGCTTGTCCATGTGGGTAGCTAAAAATATTAGTTGAACTTGAAGGTGTCGATTGTGGAGCAGGATGTTCTTACTTGCTTATCACCCTCTTTGTCCACAGTGACGTAAAACGCTCTTCGGTGGATAGCTTCAAGCTAACGATGGGTTGGGGCTTTGATGGTTTCTGAGTTGTTCTCTTCCTCTGAAAACATCAGTTTGAGTCAGATGGTTGAAACTTGGATGCAGTTTGGTGACAGTGATCCCAAGCACACCTTTGAACTGGTTTCAGATTGGAGGAAGTAGGTATAAACATTTGAGTAACACTAACCTCGACTCCATTGGAAAACTGTGGAGTACGTGTAAACCTTGGGTCCATACCTGGGTACCAACCAATTTAAATGACCCAATTTGTGTTTAATTATCTAATCGGAATTATGCAAGAAACTTGTTGACAACAAAAACATGTATAGTCTGGGTGCAGCCAACTAACCTGGGTTTATTCAAATGTTATTGGGGCTATATATAAATATATGTATGCATAATTTTGACCCCTGTTGAACTTAATTCATCTTTTTAAAACCGTTAAATCTGCATGTGAAAGCATAATTCCACCCTGAAATAAGAATCTAAACCATTGTCTTTAAACTTGTTACTAGAACAGTGTGCTGTTATTGGAAAGGAAGGTTATGGAAAGTTTTCTAAAGCATGCTATGTCAACAACGGCTCAAAAAGCAGTTCTAATCTTATCATATTTCTGATGTATATCAACAAAACAAAGAAGCTAGTATTTACCATGTTAGTCAAGGCAAAATGGCTTGTGTAATGGAAATTATGTCATCTGGCTCTGGTGTATGCAAATCTGATGCTCACTGTAAAGCTATCAAGAATGAACAGCTGATTTTATTGTGCCCGATTGCTGATCATTTAGATGTACCTCTTTTGACCAGCGGAGATCTTTCTGGTGAATATTTTGTTATTTTATTGTAATCTTTTGTGAGCATGCTCCGTCTCCTTCATCACCCTGTCAGATGGCCACTAGCCCTGCAGCAGGTTCTGCTGGACGGTTCGTAAAGGAGAATTTTCCACATCCAGTAGAAGTTAGTGCCGCAAGTCAATGACTTGGTGCAGTCTGCTCGGTTTTCTTATAGAACACTTTTAAATCAATTGGACTCAGAAACTGAACTCGACAGCACTGTTTGATAATCATGATCAATTGGAATGTACTTGACTTGCATTCTGTGTTTATTATTGAACCGAAATTCTTTTTTTCTTTGACACCCGTGTTGTGAATTGACAGCAAATGAATAACCTGAATTAAATTGAATAAAAATGGCTCAGACTAAAAGCCCATCATATTTCTTAAGACTGTCCTTACAAAAGACGGTAGTTTGTATTGGTTCCTAAATAATAAGTGTGAGATAAGAGGTGTTGCTACCCATTTTTACACTTTTTTTTTTTTTTTGATAGTTTCACCACTATCAGCCAGAGGTGTCTATAACGTTTTGCTTGATCTCCTATGAGTAGACTGGGCGACTCATCCAGAACAGGACTGAATAATCATTTGTCAGATTTAGCAGGATGATGCCTGTGCGATGGCCTGAATTTATGTTTTTCTGCACGTTAATCTTCCCAGGATGACATTTGACAACCCACAGACAGCAGGTGTGAACTTGTTAATTACATGTGTTGTGGAGAGCGAATTGGTGACGAGAATCCAGCGCTGCTGGTGGAGAGATTAGTGTTGAATTTTTTATTTATTTAATTTTTTTTTTATCTTAATGAGACCTAGAAATGAAAAATGAAATTTAAATCATTCTATAGCATTTTTATCACTAGAATTTAATTTAAAAGTTTTGCATCTGAAAAGATGCATTTTTTTTTATTTAAATCAGATATTTTCATACACATAAACTTCTCTTGTTTCAGGTGTGTTAAGATTACAAAAATTATTTCCGTTTACTAAACGCCACAGTAATGAGACCAAGAATATCTTTTAGACAGCTTTTTTTTTTATTAGTATTTAGTGTTTAGTAGCAATTTGGGTGTACTTTTTTAAAGTTATATGTCGAGGCGTGTATATTCAAACTGTTTTAAATTAACATATTTAAAACTTATGGATATTTTCTTCCTGATATCTTGCCTGGTTATTTTTTATTTTGTTTCCCAATGCCAATTAAGGAAACAATGTTTGCCTTGAAATATATATCCAAAAGGGACTCTGTCTTTATCATATTTCTTCTAACTTTAGGGAAAATTGAAAAGATTTATTTTTGTTATTTTGGCAGGATTTAACAAATGCGAAATATTTTTTGAAACCTATCGGGTCACATTTAGCCTGCTCAAATTCACAGAGAGAGAGAAAAAAAGTTGTCCTTATAGTTAAAGAGTGCATGTAAATATCTGGTTTCAACATCGTCTGATGCTTCAACAGGAAAGTAATGCCCATTTTCAGAAACTGAAACAACAATAATAAAACTGACAATGTCTGTTGCCAGGTCCAACTTGTGACCTTTCATTTACAGACACGTGTCCCCAAACCCACGACCCTCCATGTCGCTTCCAAGCAGCGCCGTAAGCTGCCATTTTTTTCTGTTGTGTTTTTTTTTTGGACAAAACATCCAGTTAGATCTGATTATCTAATCTTCAAGAAGTTTACAGCTGTGAGGACGGCATGCACAGCGAGGGGCTCGTTAGTTCCACTGAAACATGCAAGCCCAGGACGGTCTGTCTTCTGCTCTGTTCGTTCTCTGGCATCCACCTCACAGAGGAATGTCTCTCTCTCTCTCTCACACACACACACACACACACACAAACACGAAGGCACTGTTGTCCCACTCAACTCTTGGCAGAGGCCATATGTGGGTGGCTGAGTGTTCATGAAACCAAGGCCTTCCCTCTTCCCTCCCTTCCTCTGTTCAACGCTTCTCCGGTTTCAGTGTTAGCGTGGCGCTAATGTGGCGTGAATGGTCTTCTTGCTAGCTATGGCATTGTTAAAGTCAGCTGGGACTGTTGCCCACTTGCTATATTTAAACCCCTTAGCTGGGGTGAAGCTGACACTCATCAGCACGCACAAACGCACAACGTGTGACGTCGACGCACTCGCGTGACATCAAAAGCGTGCTGTTTTTAACCCGTCACATGCCCATTTGGCACTCCTTGCCTTCCATCGACTGTGCCTTTCGGACCTTTGCGCATGACATTCAGGTTTCTGCTTCTCCTTTTCTTCTAGTCACCCTCACTTCTCCTTGCACACAACCACACACAAGCTTTGAATGTTTTTGATTTGGGGCGGCTGCGACCACATTCCCTTCCTCCCACGCTTGTTCACATGTTCAACAGGAACACGCACACTTTCAGAGAAGACCCTTGAATGAGAGGGTGAGAAGTTTCCTCATTTGAGCGAGTGAATAACTGAGCTCCTGAAACTGACAGATATGTGGTGGATTGCAAAGTATTCGTATGTTCAAACGTTCTCACATGCTACAGCCACAAATGTTCATGTACTTTCTTTGAAAGTGATGTGACGGAGCAGAAAATAATGCATAGCTGTAATCTCAAAATCATCACAACTTTTACTGGTTTTTCATATGTAGAAACTGAAAGCTTTGCTTACGATTTGAGATTAAGCTATTTCGCAACACTCGGATGGGACGGAGAGCACGCATAAAAACCAGTTTTCAAGTATTGCCACAAATTCTCAGTTGATTGTAGATCTGGACTTTGACTTGGCCGTTTTAATTGTGGCTCTTTTTTAAGGTTGTTGCACTGCGTGAAGTCAAATGGCTGCCTCCATGACCTCCTAACAAATTTTCCTCCTTGATTTCCTCGTATTTTTTCCATCCATCTTAGCATGAATGCTGACTACTTTGACTTTCCGCTCACTGTAATGTGCTACCTTGGGTTGTTCCATCATGCAAGAGCTCAATAAAATGAATTAAAATTTGTAATGTAGCAAATATAAAACAGCCATTTGGTAGGAATAGCGTTGCTAGTACGCTGGCTGTGTGTTTTCCGCAAGTTCTCAGGTCGGTGGGACAGTTGGTAGCACTGTGGCTTTGCTGCAAGAAGGTTCTGTGTTTGAATCCTGGCATGGGGTCTTTCTCCAAGGAGTTGCATGTTCTTCCCAGTGTGTGCATTGGTTTTTCTCCAGGTACTTCAGCTTCCTCTGGCCTGGCACAGATAAGCAGGTAGTGGATGAATTGAAATTCTCGGCTCATTTGTATCTATTTTTTTTAAACTTGCTGCAGCTTTTTTCTCCCTGCTTTGTTAATAAGAAACTGAAAGCAGCTGCAAAAACCTGCCTGTTAATTTTTAGCTTGGTCTTTTGTCGTCAAACATCAGCATGCAGCAAAGATTATAATCTTAAGGTGCAAAACTTTTATATAGCTAAAAACACTTCCTAAAGTGACTTCTTCGAGATTTAAAAGTGGTCATGTCTCTGTGTGTGTGTGGGCGCGTGTGCATGAGTGGCTCAATGATTCAAAACAAAACCAGACATTAAAGTTGAGTGTTGGCAGAAACATGTGCTGGAGATCGCAATGGGAAGCTTTGGCACCGGCGGAGGAAACGGTGATTTACAACAGAGAAAACCTTATCTGTGCTTCTGTGAGTTAATGAGCTCTTTCTCTAACCATTCTACTGTTTTTACGTGTGTATTGCCGCAAAGTTGACAAAATGCATTATCTGGTTTAAACCCATTCAGATTAGTTGTATACATGTTTCTCTATTCTGTGATGACCTTGTGATGTTCCCGGTGGGCCCGTATATTTAGTCTGGGACAAATTTTTCCCCATTTGCAGATCTATGTTTTAACCTGTTTGATTGTGGCATTTCAGGTAATGGTTCAGAGTAAGCCTCTACTTTAAAACTCGTTTAAAACCAAATTTCATCCATATTGACAGACTTTAGAAAGCTGATCCCCAGGAAATGACATTAATGGCATTAATTGCACATAAATGTGAAGTTTCTGCCTTCAGCCAGAAACTTCTCCTCAGCCTGGTTTGCATAAATTATGCCTTTGAAGGACATCAACTAAATAAACAAATGAGCCGTTATGAGTAGCAGTGAAACTGTATTTCCACTGTTTGCTCGCCACTCCTACTATGTCACTGGAAATCTTAAAATCTGCTCTTCGACAAAAGGTGTGTCTTTACCCTCTCAAGCGTCTCCATTACTGGTCATTCCATGCATTGGTTTGGTGTGGAGTGTTTAGATTCCTGCCCACACTAATTTAAATATTTTGAGGAAACTGATTTGTTTTCTGAGTTCATCTTCCATTTACACTTGGTGTTTTTGGTGCCAGAGTTTTAAAACCTATGACAGGTCTTCTCTCCATTCTTTAAAACCACAGTGACAGTAAAGTCAGTTTTTCTGTTTTCTTACTATGGCTGGCTCGTTTGGTCCCAACTCTTTCTGTTAAACTTCAAATGTTGGATGGAGAAGTGAATGACTGGGAGAAAAAGGGGAGCTAGAGTGTTTCTCTCCTGAACTGTTGGTGTGACATACCTTTTTCTTTTTCTTTCAAATGTCTTAAAAATGGATGAAAATCTCCTGTTGTTCTTTAATGTAACCTACTTTGATCTTTGCGTTTCTGGTTAACATTACAGGGTCTCCCCCAGGCTTTTATTGTGCCCCCACCAGGCTTAGCATTGCTTATTTAAGTTTTTTTTTTTTTAATGCATTAAGACTTGATAGTTGGTGTTCAGATATTAATCTTTCGATAACACATAATTATCAAATGATATTTTCAAATTTCTGTAAACTTTAAACATTTCTTAACTCAAAAACATGGCGGGCTGCTGAGCGTCCCAACCGTCGGGCTTGGCAAGTTTTCTGGGGTGAAACCTTGCATTACCTTTTGACCTCTCGTATGGTTGCAGGTATAGTAAAAGCCTAATTTGAGAAACTATTACCAAATATTTGATGACCAATTTTAAGCTTCTTGAGAGCACTTTTTAGAGTAATTTTAAGTGGTTTATTTTAACTAATTGGCAATAAAAGATTAGAAAAAAAATCTTCATATGACTGCTTTTAATTCTGGCTTTTTTCATGTTGCCAGATGTCCTCAGCTAACACTGTGATCTTTTTCAAGGATTGCTGCCTTCTTGATCTTCGCCCCTTCTGTTCCAACCTCCTCTTGACCTTTTGTTTGTCTTAGTCCCAATCCCTTGTTTCCTCTCCATCATTCAGATGAACTTGTTCTTACCTTCCACCCTCTCTCCATCTCACCCACCCCCCACATGTCTGTTGATCTCCAGTTCAGCCTTAGCTAGCAGGCTTAGTGCTCTAAAGCTCTCTCAGCACAGGTTGGACAGCAGGGAGAAATCCTGTGCTAAGAGGGAGCTACATACAACAAGGTCTGAAACACACATGGGTTAATTTTTCAAGTTTTAATTACGCAGACAGTCATTTTTGTCAAATATTTCCGTGTCTGCATCTGCAGCCATTTAAACCTGCAACATGTGCCTCTTCCCTTGTTTGCTGGATGACATTTGTTGTTCTTTCTAAGGCTGGCCAGATTCCCCCCTGCACCTTCCCATTGAGCTGCTGTCATGAATTTTTTATGAATGTTTGTGCGCGTGTGTGTGTGTGTGTGTATGAATGGGGTAGGAGGGGGGGGAGGGGGGACGCTGCATCAATAGCCATTAGTGCAGCAGCTGTGGTAATTGTGCCACAGTGGCTGCAGTGCAGGAGGGGGGAAAAATACATTAGCTGATAATACTGCAGAGGGCATAAGGAGGAGAAGATGGAGCGAGGACACAGAGGGACAGCAGGACATGAAGAGGGAGGATATTGACTGTCTGGTGGGGCAGTTAGCCACACGGTTGCTCTGATGTGCACCAGGTGACTCCCTGGTTTGGTTTAGTTTTATGGATTTGACTGCATTTGTCTCCCCATTGTTCAGTGAACGCATGTTTGTTTAGATGTGTGGCCAACAGAAGATGTGATATATGAGCAGATCAGTGTGAATACAGTATCTTAAAGTTGCCAAACTACAGAAATTTTTTTTGAAAAATGCAAGAATTGGTTTTTATTATTATTTTAGCAGTAGAAATTGTACCATTAGTAACCCAGCGTCATTATCAGATTCGAATGAAAGTCAAAAATGTATATTAGCGAACAGCTTGATGCCTAAGATTATATTGATGCAAGCAAAGATGCATCAGTTTTATTTTTTTTACTTTTTGGGTATCTTCAGCAAGATTTTTGTTTGAGTGATCCTGTTGTCTACCTTTATAATTAAACGACATTTCTTGAGTCTGGTGAAACAATCTGAGCCCAAGTGTCTATGGACACTTGTTTTATTCTAAGTTATTATATATTCTACTATATGTTGGTCCAAAAGGGGGTCATAATAAATGGGTGCATCTTAAAGTCTTCACAAAATGTAATACCATTTAACTTAAAAGATTTTTGAGAGATGGTTTGTCTTCATAGCTCATTCATACACTTAAAGCTGAGGCATCTCACTTTTATAAGAAATGGTTCTTGCATCATTGTTAAAATTAGGATTATGTTTTAACAGTGCAAGACAATCTGTGAAAAAAATTGACCTTCTCCACATGGTCTTGCTGTCATCTGAAGAAATACACTGCTCTGTCAGAAACAACCAATCAGAACCAGGAGGAGGATCTTAGCGCTGTCAATCAGCTCTTGTATATGCCACTCACAGCCTCCCCCTTGCTCTCTGCTATGCTGCAGCATATTTCTGACAGTAGAGCCCAGGCTAGAGAGCATGGTCCCTGATGATGGCAGATGTATGGTTGTCAAGTTGCTGTACTGGGTTGACTCAAAAGTAATGGGATTTATCCCCAAAGAGCAAAGATTACTTTCAAAGTGCTTTGAGTTTTATCACATTGAATGTCAGACTAGATGATCAAATTTGCCCAGGCATCAGGAAAAGGGAGGAAAGTAATTCTGGTATAATTTTAAACAAAGTGTGAATGTTTCCACCAAAAAAGAAAAACAAAACGAAAGCAAACGCAGCAGAAGTCTTGTTCTGGTTACGGGTGAGTCTGGTTTGTTTGGTGGAGCCGAGTCCTCCGTCAGCTGCCTGTCTGCGGATCACTTCCTGGATGGTTCCTAAAATAGCTGCTGCAACGATCAGAACCAAGGAAACATGCCAGCTGCGCTCTTTAAGACCACATTCGCTTTTTGCCTTCTCTCCCCTCCTGGTCGGGTATTAAATGGATTTTATCACCAGTGATGCTGGCATTTAACACAGTCAGACACGACTTGGAGATCAGTGTTTTGTGCAATGTTGGAAAGTGGAAATTAATCATTTATTAAATACTGGTTAAAGATGTCCCTTTTCAGATGTAATCTACAGGATTTTTATGAGACCCCCTGAACCTGCATCTTATTGTTTCACTTTATTTTGAATATGACGAAAAAGTTACTATATCTAGAAAAACAATACAGATTTCTAAAACATTAGGATATGGGAAAAAAAATATCTACCATCTGTTAAAACTGAAGCTTTTTGCCCATTGCTGGAACAAGGTTCTGCTTTAGAATTGATCCTAATGTAAACAAAATGATGGACCTCAATCCATGTTAAAGGTCAGAAGTTTACATACCCCTAAATGCCAGGTTTTCAAGATGTAAAAATTAGACCCTAATAAATTACCTGGTCATAATGCAATTCCCTTTATCCCCTCCTCACTCCATCCCTCAAAAACATGTCAGAGGGATGAAATCCCCCTTCCAGATGTTTTCCCAATCTGCCATCTTGCCCACAGGTTTTCAGTCAGATTTAGTTCTCTCACATTTCTTCTGGTGAATCTTTTCTTTGTGAATTTAGGTGTTGATTTGACTCAGTTTGATGCTGGAAAGTGAAATCGTCTCTCATCCTCAGCAACCTGCAGGTTTTAGGTCTAAACTTTGAGCTGTTAATTTTATGCACCTTGTAAAATCAGCTACAGAGAAGTGAGCCCACAGCATGATGCTTCCACCACCACAGCTGCCATTGTGGTCTTTTGGTGAGATGGTTAGTTTATTATATGTGCCTTCAGATTTACATTTGGCTTCATCAGACTATAACACATCCATCCCTGAGGTTTTAGGAGACTTTAGTCGGGCTTCGATGTTTTCTTTGAAACAAAGATATTCTTTTTATTTCCCAGTCCAGGCGTATGGAGACCACACATGTACAACCTTTACTATTTGCTCTATTGGCAGCCTCACTGACCAGCTTTAGTTTGGTATCTTTATTAGACTGGGAGAAAAGTTTTTGTCAATCAATTGTTGTTTCATGTTTTTTTCCCCCCATTTCTGGTGACTGGCCTCTCACTTTGTCATGATGATTATATTTAATGCTGTGGATGTATTATGTCTTCTTCTGACTGATAACTTTTTACAAATAATTTAGTTTTGAATCAATATAAACTTTGGCTGTTTGCAAAAAGATCCAAACAGACAAGTTTCAGGAAACATCTAGGATAGCTGGAGTTTCTTTCCGGTTTACAAAAATGGATGGCAGGTCTAAATTTAAGAAACCCGAACAGAAAGTTTAGGTTTCTTAGGTTAGCTTAGCTATCGCAATGTTTTATTTTTATTTTTTTACATTATTTCTCTTTATTGATTTATTCTGCAGTGGAATTGTACAGAATATACATTTTTGAAAACAACTTCTCAGTATGACAATTTAGCTGTTATATGCACGTTTTAGATCAACTTAAAAGACATTTGGGTCTTTTTAATATCAGTCATTTCTTTGAAATGAAAAACTTGAATAGAAAACTGCTTCATTTGTCCTGTGTACTAGTAAGGTTCTCTCAGATCTGCTACTTTGTGACTGCAATGTGAAGAACGTAAAAACACGTGGATAGTTTGCCGCCGTGTTCTTTCTGCGAATGGTGAGAATGCTTGGAGTGCAGTCGAGATGCTGGCGAAGTTGTTGTGCAGGTTAAAAGAAAAAAAAAACATTTACTTGTGGTTATTGCTCATCATGAAGGTTTGGAACAGGTAGAGAACCATCTGGAGGTTCAGAACACTTTGACTGCTTGATCTCCTATAAATACTGATTTCTCTCCCTCCATGCAATTGTTCTGCATCTTCACATCTTCTCTAGTCTCTTTTGCTCCCTCCGTCTGCCTTTCTATGTTCTTCCCGTCATATCTGGTGGAGAGACTGGACTCTACTGAAGAGACAAGACTGACAGATGTTTACCTTCATTTCTGCTGTCACAAACTGTCTGCCTCAGTCTGAAACACCATTCAGTGGAGCTCGGCTTGGTAAAAATAGCCAGGAAGAACTACAACTCCCCGAAGACCTTTAAAAAAAAATTTGGGTCAAACGAGGAGTTTGTAGATTAAACTTGAGCTGAAATTGTTCTCACTTTAACCTGGTATCTCTAAGTTTTAAAATGCTCATTTTGAAGAGAGTTATGATTCCGAAGTATTTTAACATGTTGTCAGCTAAAGAGGCATTAAGTTTTTTAATGGGTCTTTAATGATTGAGGCACAAAAACACTCAGAAAGCCTCTAGAGGGTTTGCACTGGCAGCTAGCGGAGGTCCCTGGAGGCGCTGAAAAGTCCAAATCTTTGCTATGCACATATGCTAAATATTTTGGATCATTAGCAGTGTGTTTTCCCCACCACTGCTTTTCCAGCTCATTAGACCCATGTGATAAGATTTAAAAGAGCCTCTGTTTTGTTTCTGGACCAGTTTGCTAAGTTTAAAGAGCGCTAACTTTCTTGTTTCTAAAACGGTCCTGGGCAACAAAAAAAAAAAAAAGAGAGAGAGAGTAGTTACTGTGACAGATGCATTGTCACATATTACACATGTGAGCAATGTAATCAACCACCATCAAGCAGTGTAGACAATCTTACCATGTCATTGTTTTAGAAAGCCACGGCTTCATAACAGCTACAGGTTTTTCTGTCATACTGTTCCCACAGTTAGACCTTCGTTTTGGCGACAGAGAAAGTGTCGGACTGACTAGTGTTTTTTTGTTTTTTTCTCCAGCTGCATGCAGGCTGGGAAATTACAGTGCTGCCCCTCTCCCACATGTTGCTGGGCACTGCTGGTTGAACTAATTCTATGCTTGGTAGACCTGGTTGGTCAGAAACTTTTTTTGATTGCCAAACTAAAGGAGCACACTTTATCGCTTGTATTAAACAAGTTTTTGAAACTGAACTTGACGAGCTGCGGTACACCTGTGTGTATCTGCTCTTTGTCCCCACAGATGCGTGTGAGCGTTGTCTGTGTGTATTTGGGCGTGCACATCTCGTCTTATTTTTTGCTAAACACAGAAGGAATCATCATAGCAAAAAGTTAGACTTCAAAGAAGTTACATTTTTGAGCTGTATTAGGAATACACTTCCTCTGTACTCTCTTATTCTGCTACCAGTTTGTGAATACAGCCAGACTTCATCTGACGCGACATCCACCGACTTAAAAGCAGAAGAAAAATTAAATAAATGTCCTGGGCCTCACGTGAAGGTTTTTAAGGTAAAGATATGTTCTTCACACCCAAATTCCATCGAGAAATTGGGCATGTGAAAGTTTATCCGAGGTTCTGAGAAGCACTACATGCTAGCTACCTGAGCACACTTAGCTCTTTGCTGAGGCATGGAGCAAAGATTTATTTTTTACAAATGGAGACTAAAAGTGTCTGGTGAAAAGAGTTCAAAGTTTGTCTACGATAGCCTTACGTTTTGTGGGTTAGTGCTAAAGGTGAGGCAATTTCATTGTACTTTTTATGTACCTTAATGACAGTTCAGATAAAGAATACACTTCAGATGGAATACCAAAGGTTTTAAGATGGCATAAAAAAAATCACCCTTCCAATTAGAAATATTTTAACCATGTATTTCAGTGGTGTTCTGTCCATTCAGTACACATATTGTAGCCGGGATTTTAACTGGACTCCCAGACGGTGGTTTCGGGGGCAAAAATGTTGGGCCAAGTTATGGACAGCAATGAACAACTCTTTGCAAACTCCCTGGCACGACGCTGATTTATTTACACTCACATCCAGCTGCACTGGACAACTGTACCCCACAGGAAATCATTCCAGCCTGTGGCCATCAAACTGCAGAACTTCACGCTTCCACAGTCATTCTTTCAATTACACAGCAGTAATGAAGCAGTTCTTATGTACGCTGGCCATCGGTTTTTAATTTTATTCCTTTTGCCACATAAATAGTCGGACACGATGACAGACGAGAACGAGACGCTTTAACTGCAGCTTAGACAAATGCCTCCAAAAAAGTTGTGGGGTAAATAATGATGTAAAAACAAACTGAATGTCAGAAAATGACTATTGCTGCTAAATGGTAGTCTTTCAGTAGACAGAGAGGATAGAGTTTAGAAAACTGTTACTCTAAAATATGATTTGAAGAATGTCCCATGGACATTTTGCATCTGTCCAAGTCTGAATCGACACTGGACATGTTGTTCTCCCCTGTGCGCCTTACAGAAGCTTTCTTGTACATATAAGTGACACATAACGCCCTATAAGATGAAAAGTATAGATGTATTATCACACGGCTGGTACTGGCGTACTACACATTTGGATCATAATAAAGATCTTCCTCCCCTCCCCTATAGTTTGATGCAGTCCAGTTGCATTTTCAGATGGGTCCAGGTCAGTTTGGATAAGTTTTTCTCTAGACCAAAGACAATCCGAGTCAAGAGGAGAAAGTTCAGACTGTGCTGGAAGTGAGACTTTTCTTCCAGTGTAATTGGACATGAAGACATTGGCCAGGCTGGTTTGACGCTAAGATCCACATAGTTGAACAGCTCCCTGTTTGGACTAATTTTCTCTGCGACACAATGAAAACTTTCATATTGACCACCAAAAATTTATGAAGTGCAACATTTCTTCTGAGTACCTTTTAAAGAATGAAAGTACCACATGATTCTTCTTCCACAGCTTTGAGAGCTCATAGTTTTATTTAGTCTCTAGTCTTTTATTGTTACCAAGATTTTGTCATGGTTAAATTAACAATAAAAATAAGAAAATATTTATTGTCGTCCGTTTTTCTTTGGCTTTGTCTGCTGTCCGTCATGGTAACTGGTGCTTGTGTAAATTCTCAGATATCAATCAGTGTGGTCTTTATTTATCGAGCACTTTGAATACACTTAAATTTCCTGCGTACTATAAGTGGGCAATAGACGGGAGGCGATGAAACTTGAAATGAAAGAGAGAAGAAAAGATGAGCTAATCAAGATGGAAATGTATAGTTAATGGAGATCATGCTGACTAAAGTCACTCAGTCATGTTAACGATGATGATGAGCTGACAATGGTAGCGTTTGTGGTTGTGTTATGATGTAGGTGAAGTAAGGCTTTTACTCCAAAGTAACGGTGAGTTTTAAAGAAAAGGTGGCATGTTTCTGAACCGGTAGGTCCTGCACCGTGACAAAGCTGAATCTGTTCACTGATGATGTGTTAGTTTGCTTAAAACCGGTGTTCTGGTTTGGCATAAAGACTTCAGTCACTGCTCAGAATGATCTGGGCCCATTGTCGCACTTTCTTAAAATAATTTAAACGACCCAGCAAAGTTGTGCGCCGTAGGAAAGCAGAAGACCGGGATCCGAACCTGTAGCCTCTGCAAAAGCACGCGGCGCCGACTACAGACACTGAAGTCGTGTTTAGGATGTTTGTGACATTTGAGTCTGGACGCACGTGACTCTTGGTTTCACAAAGCTACAAAAAGGGAAACGGCTCTGCTCAGTTTGAAACCTTTATCTTCTCTGGAAAAGGAGCTGAGGATCATGGCACGGAGACGATGCAGCTGCACACACACATTGGCCCTTTCTCTTTCTCTTTGTCTGCCTGCCTCTTCCCTCCATGCCCCTCCCACCCAATGGCAGTTTTTTTGGACGAACCGTTGTCATAGGGACTGTGATGCAGAGAGCCCGAACAGGCTGCCTGTCTGCTCGGATACGTCAAGTGTGTGTGAATGAAAAAAAAAAAAAAAGACCCAACAAAAGCATCAGGGCTCACTCAGCTGAAAGAGGAAACGTTTGGACAATTATGTAATATCCTCTTTTATCCTGGGTGTCCATCTGTTTTAGTAGCTAAAGTGAATGTGAACTGCAGAGCACGATATTACTGGTTAAAATTTAGCAGCAGAAATTTAGTATTTTCTGGGTTTTGACAGAAGAATTCAGTTTTCTAACTCTGTCAGGCAACGCAGGGGTGAAATGAGGCGCCTTCTTGTGTGCAAAGTTTCCACTGAAAATGTAGGCCATTTGCCAGGAGCCACCACTGTAAACACGGGTCGGGGGCAGAGAGGAGGAGGAGGAGGAGTGAAGATTAGAGGATGGGAGGAGAAAGAGGAATCGGGTTGGTTTGAACTCCAAGAGGCGGAGAGAGCACGAGGAGGGGAGGCCGGGTTTAACAAGTGGGAGGTTTCACGAGTCCTTGTGACGCTGCCACTCACCATCCGAGAACCGTGTTATTGGACATCATAAGGGTATCTATAAATAGGACCCTAATCTGCAGAAGGGAGCGCTAAAAATAGAGAGACGCAAACAAGCACAGAGAGGTAGCAGTTTGATTTTTTTTTTTCTTCTTTTCTTTTCAAGCTGTGAGCAGAGACGTTTAGAGATCTGAGAACAGAGAGCTCCTCGGCTCTCATACGCCTCTAATTTGGCCCTCATGTTGCTTTAAGAAGACAACTAGCTGCTGCTGTAGAAAGCACTGCGTGGATTTCAGAGTGTAAACACAGAAAGGAGAGCCTTTCCTTTGGAAGTTTAGATAATTTTGATTGAGACTAAACCTCTGTCAGATGTTTATATTCAAGTCTTTTAGAAAGAAAGTGAGCTTTTTGAATTCAGAGAGACTCCAAGGCCTGTTGCTTTACTTTCCAGTGAAGTTTAGGATCTTAACCTAGTGTTGTCAAAATTCTTAGTAGATTTCTTTTTTTTTTCTTTTCTTTTTTACTTTTGTCCTAATTGAACGTGTCAGATCACCAAGTGCAACTTATTACACAGTATGCTGTAAAAGAGGAACCTATGTAAATCAATAGCCTAATTGAAAAAAGACTTTCATTTATTAAAAAATAAAGTAACTGCCCCGTAAACTAAATAACTGTTTGCTGCAGCAGCACTCAAGCTTTTGTGATAGCAGAGGAACTTTTGTTCACTCTTGTTTGCAGAATTGAGCATTCATGCTCAGTATGAGGGATTTCCTGCAAAGTCGGCCCCATTTGCACGGAGTTGGCCTTCAGTGAAACCGTGAACATTTGTGTTGAGACCCAGCTGCTTGTTTACACGTCTCCAGTGATCTAACACCGGGACTTTTTGAAACCAGGTCTCGGATTGAACTTTTTCAGGAAGGAGATGTGAAGCGCTCCGCAGGGGCGAAAAACTTGCGCCCGTCTGCAGGGTGAGGCGGAGGTTAAAGGTCAAAACCCGATGACAGGCTAACATCACAGAGCCAAATAGAGCCGTGGCATGACAACTACAGGGGATTTAAGGTGTCTTGGTGGTTGTCTAAACGTATAACTTTTCCCCAAACAACATCCGGAAATGCAAGCAGTTTCCATAACGCGATCTCTCGTAAACAAAGCCTCACATGGAGAACTTCGCCAGTTGTCATATTAAACTGGACCTTACTGCACTGTTTTATATCAATGATCAAATTGGAATGTATATGATTGAATTGATGATGGATTTCAGTTCATGAATGTCTTGTAAAGTTCATGGTTTCATCAACTACAGCAAGTTGTCCAGGTCCTGAGACCGTCTGCAGCCCCAGACCGCCATGTTTGACCGTCTGCTGTTCTTTTCCAGAAAGGTTTTTAGGCCTTTACTGGACAGTAAGAGGGACTGGAAATGGGAGGGAGAATACAGGCAGCGAATGGACCGGGAATGAATGATATTAAAGTAATAATAATTCCAGCTGAGGAAAGTGAGGCCTTCTTGGTTTTAGATGTTGTTCTGGGTTCTTTGTGACCTCCTGGTTGAGTCGTCGATGTGCTCTTGCAATATGTTTTTTTTTGTAGGCCAGCCAGTCTTGGGAAGGTTCACAACTTTTCACGTGTGAATAGTCTCTCGCCGATTCCCCGGACCCGTAGCTTTGTAACCATTTTCAGACTGATGGAGCTCAATAACAGTGTTGCTGAGAAGCTTTTTGAGACCTTTGAGCCAATTTCAGCTGAAAGGATAAAAAAAAAAGTTCTTGAGCTCATCGTGTTCAGCACCGGCTTTTTGGCTTTGCTGTTGTTTAGCTGCATGTCATTCAGTTTTCACAGGACATGCTGAACCGTCCACCACTTTCTGGTTCTGTGACATGTCCTCCTGGCAGATGAACCCGGTGACTGCAGAGTCTGCACTCGGCTTCTCTTTGTGGCAAGGAGCTGTAATCTGAGGTGTTTATGTTGTGTTTGCTGTCATGCCTGGCTACCGAGAGCCACAGCATGAATTTGATATCTCTCTTGCATGCTCACTGTTTTCATCTTTGAAAATAACCTTTGGTAGCTTTACGATTAAACATTGTTTTTTTAGTCCAGGCAGCAGATATTTGAACGATTGAATTATTTTTGTCTTGGGGGGGCCCTCCTTGACGAAACACCTCTGACAGCATTACAGGCAATTAGGCGTTCATTGTGATTGATTGCCCGTGTCAAGCAGCCTCCACGTGTCGTCCTCTGACACATAAACGCAAGATGGTGCTGGACTGTGCGATGCGTATAAATCCTCTATAACGTGGATTAAAAACCGCCGTGAGGTAACAGCGGTAAGAGAAAAAGCGAGAACTACAAGAACTTGTGTGTGAAGTTTCCCCCCAGATCTTCAACTCATAAGATAAACTTTCTAAACTTCTAATCTCTTCTCTGCCAACCATCCCCCCCCTTCTCCCCTCTCATTCATTCAGCTTCCTCAAGTCTTTAATTATGTTCACTTACAGAGGGAGTTGGGCGGGTGGGAGTGAGTGAGTGAGTGAGTGTGTGTGTGTGTGTGTGTGTGTTTGTGCGCGCGCGTGTGTGTGTGTGTGTGTACTCTACAGTTGCCTGCATGCTTAAGCCTGTAATTAGTGTTCTTTAAGATGACAAAATTTCTGAGAAAATGTTGGGGGAAGTTGGCCTGAGCATGTGCACGAGCGCAGACCGACGGGGGAAGGTATTCGCTGTGGACTTGTTTAAAATTAATCTTTTCCTTCGGTTTTACTGCTTTAGGTTGTGGAAACAAAATTAGAAATTCATAATTTATCATGAGTTGGTGCACATTTTCGTCAGGATATAAGAGGACGCCGGCTGGATGGATGCAATGAGGCTGCGAATTTGGCTGTAATGAGTCTATATTTAAAGCTGTGTGTGTGCACGCCTGAGTGTTTAAGAAAGTGACTCATCTTTTGTGTTTGTGCACATACAGTAACCCAACACCCAGACCAGTCAAGCACCAGAGGAACACTTATTATTCTCACCCCCCCCTCATTATTATTCTTGCCCATGATTATGTCCTTCCCTCCTTTTTTTTCTTTCTTTCCCTGCCCTTAGTTTAAATTTTCTTATCTTTTTATCCATATTGCTAACAAACTTTTACCAATCTTATTTTCCCGTGACGTTGCCCTCACACTCGCGTTTTCTCGCCACCAGGAGGATCGTGTTTCAGTCTCGACAGGCAGGCAGATCGGATTCACTCCGTCACTTCCCTTTAAGCTTCAAGCCACATAATGTCTGGGAGGTTTTTCATCAGGAATTAGCAGGAGGAAAGGTCCTAACCTGAAAAAATGTAACATTTTGAAAATAAAGTCCACAGCTGCCGTGTGGCCAATACTCAAATTTTCATGCAAAAGGAGCGCGTGCCAGGAAGGTCCTGGCGGCTTTCTTTTTTCTCTGATGCTGATCTGAGCCCTTTGAAAAATTGAGCCTTGACCTGCAGAGTCTCAGTCTAACATCTGAATGTAAAGCTGAGACCTGTTATTAAAATCAATGCCATGTTCGTATCTCTACAGCGCCTTAGCAAAAACAACTTTTTGCTGCTCGTTTGGCAGCTGGATCTTCTCTTCCTGTTGTCCTGTGGATGTTTGTGTATGAAACGATGTTCTCATCAGGTCTAGGTAGAAGGAAATGTTCTATTTTTGTAGAAAATTAAGCCCCATCATCTCTTTAAAGAACTATTTTAATTCGCTCCATTCATCTAAACATTAAACTGTAGACTGCTGCCTATTTAACTAACACAGCCGAACTGCAATTTTAATAATCAACGTAAAACAAAAGCGCAACATAAGAAATGACTGCGTTTGTACCAAACGCTAATTGATCTGTGTGAACATTAAACACGACATTACCACATGCTCCTGTGTCGTCTTCCACAGACTTCCTGATCTTGGAGATGCAATTACATGACCTAAATATATTATTAATCACATATGAATATTACTACCGCGGTTTAAAGCAATCCTTCCATAACGAGTGTCTATGTTGATATGCAAATAAGCCATATGCTATGATGAATGCTCGTGCTGCAGCTGACCTGAAACTGTAGGAACTGGGAGCTGAAGGTGCCTCAGTGACTCGGATGGTTATCAATCACCATCTGAACCTTGATCTCATATTTGATTTAGTATTTGGCATCTACTAACTTGTAAAAACTTGGTCTTTAAGTTGAAGACTTGTCACCTCTGGGTTTTGAACACAGCTATTGTTTGGTCAGATCTCCATCCATACTTCCCGCTTTAGGCCTTCCTGTATCAACCAACTGTGTTTCCTTTTGCTGAGTGTGTTTTCCAGCAGCCCTTATTCCAGGGAGATTTGGGAATTGTAAACGAGCGCACAGTGGCCCTCGTGTTTTGATCAACACGAGAATTTTAGTTTGGAGTATTGATATTAAAATCGCAACAATGAGAAATCTGAGTAAAAAATGTGAGCTAATTTCAAGCCTGATAGATTTCTCTTACATAGCCTGGAAAATAATGGAATTTTGTTTTGATATTTTCCAGGTGTGGATAAGTAGGAAAAAAAGAAAAGAGTTAAGAAAAAATCTTTGTATTTCCAGACTGTAATACATGTCCTACTCTTTTCTCTTTCTTGTTCCCTTCTTCGTTTGTGCATAACTTTCTTTTTTCCTTTCTTCCTTTGTCATGCCATTCCTCCTGTCCGCCATCATTTTCCTCTTCCTTCTCTTATGGACTTTTATCTCTTTCCCTATTTGTCCTTTCTTCCTTCCTTCTGTGCTTCCATCCTTGAGTGGTAGTGTCCCGTCTCCATTTTTTCTTGCGTCCTTCCCCTGTGCTTTCTTTCTTCCATCTTTTCCCTTCTTTCGTTTTTGTTTCCTTTCTTCCTTCGTCTTTTGTTTTCTTCTTTAATTCCTTGTGATCTTTCTTTCCGTTTCCTTCCTTCCATTTTTGTGCCCTGCCTTGTTTTTGTCTGTCATTTCATCCTACCCTCCATACTGTTGCACTTACTATTCTCTTCCCTTGTGCAATTCTCTAAATTCATAGTGAATTTTCATTTTTTACATTTTAAAATATACATTTTCACTTGGACATGTTGCATGAACCTGTGCAATTATTCACAGTTGATTCCTGCTGTAATAGTCGTCGTTTGTGCTCTAAAAAGAGCAAAGCACGCGCTGTAGGTACGGGAGAGGCTTTAAGGCTCTTTTATTCAGCGACTGTATCATCAGCACAATGAGGAGTGTCAGAACGGGAACATAGAAAAATGTCAAACAAAAAAGAAACCCATTTGTGAGCAGAGTGTGTGTACACTTTGCTACTGCTGCAACCGCTCCACATACTAAAACACCTTTCAAAAATGTGACAACACATTGTGGCACCATGGAGAGTAGAGCTGGCCATTTCTTAAACGGGCTTGAGCTTTTTTTTTTTTTAACTCACGCAGCAGCCATTCTTCCAGCTCCCCCTCTGTGTTCGTCAACAACAAGGTGAGCTGCAGCTCAGCTGAAAACAAGTGTCAGTCTCCAAAATCCATTTAGCGCCTCCTTACTTGAACTATGATATAACAAACTAGAAATAAAGAGAAACAGACAAGAGGAGGATATGTCCAAGTCCTCCTCTTGCTGGTAATGAAATGCATCTGATCAGTCAACCATCAATGAGTGCGATGACCTAAACGACAGGACAGGTGTGTGTTGGCAAAGTACCGGGAAGGAAATATTTCAGCAGTGACCTTATGGGATAGAAAAATGTGAGAAACTTTTAAGGTCCTACAGAAAACAACCACCTGAAGTCACTGTTTCGCTAAAGGTAGTTTTTCAAGCTGCTGAATTTTGATCTTAATTTTCTCTGCCAAATGTATTTCTGCAGTGTTTCCATGAAATGTGTGAATAAACACTAATCCCAAAAAGTTATGTATTTTTTTGGCTTTAGGTGAAATGTCAAGATTAACCTAGAATCCAGAATTTAATGTCAACGTGAGCTTCTCAAAATCTTTGAATGCACTTATCCGACTGTTCAATGTTTCGGTACTTTTTGGGCAACTTGCTGCTCTGTAATAAGGAACCTTAATGGAAAGCTTCACAACCTGTTTGATCAGAATCTCTACTCTTCCTCTTCTTCGTTCTGTTCACATTTTGACATCATGAGACCAAAATGATAACAAACGGTTCTCAGACAGAAGTGTCGCAGAGCGTTATCATCACCAGAGAGACCGGAAGAGTGACAACGGCACAGATGTTGGACGTTCTTTGGCCAATTCCCACACCGATGACCGCTTCGTTACGAACAGCGCCCTTTGGAACTAGATGATGAATGCCATTCATCTCTGGCACAGACCCATTAAAAAAATTTTTTTTTACACCAGTGTGGCTAGACAACCTCCAAGTGTACCAGAACACACCGCCAGGCGCAGGTATCATCATCTCTTAAGGTCGTTTATTCTGGATGAAGGACCAGCGGACCTTCAGGTTGAGCAGTCATGGCCTCAGGACCGCCCATCGATAAGACCAGGATGCCCTGCCGCAGTATGTCGACCTGCGAACAGCATGAGACATTGTTGTCGAGGTGTAATTGATGCTCAAGGGCACATGTCACATTATTGAGACACTGGTTTTTGTTGTGTGGTAACCAAAAGTTTGAGGAGATTACCATTATATGCCTCTACATGAATGCTTTCATTAAATAATGTCATTGTCTACATTTTCCATAAATTTCACCCGAAAGCCAAATATTCCTACATTTTTGTGATTTAAATTTTATTTTTTATTTTTTTACTATCATTAGCCAGTGTGCACTTTAATTAGTACTTATATTTATATCTCATTCATTTTGTTAGTTTTTCTTCATGCTGTAGTATATTTAACTATGTCTGACTTCCTCATTTAAAGGCGTACGTTTTTACATACTTTGGGAAGACATTAATATTTGGGTGATATATTTCAAATGGAAACAGTGCAGAATACTATATAGGAAACAAGTGGGAGAGGCTGTGTAAGTATTCACTCCTCTCTCACCAGAGGAATTAGTTTGTCTTCACAATGATTGGTCAATAATGAAAATAGTTTAGGACAAGGCTTAGCCTGGATGGCAACTCCTCCTCGTTGTTTACTTTAAAGCAGGCGAGACAACGTGCGAACGTGTGTGTCTCGGTCGGTCTCTCTATCCGTCCTTCTGTTTTCCTTCCGCCTCTTCCTCTCACTCTCTGCCTCACTCTCACTCCCCTCCACCACCACCTCTGAATGTCATTCCACATTTATGACCGGCCTCTGATGTGTACCCAGGACTGACGGGGCCAACAAGATGACCACTGTTGCCCCGGCAACCGAGTGGAGAGCCAGTGGAGAGATAATTTTTTTATTTAGTTTTTCTTTTAAGGCTGGATGTTTAGTTCAGCGGAGAGTCGTGAAAAGTGCGAGCTCCTCTGCGGTTTTGGAACTATAAACGGCAAAAGATGAAGCAAACGGGACAAACAGATATCGACTCTGATCTTGGTTTAGAGTGAGAATAATCTTGTTTTTTCGTTCAGCTCCTTGACTCTGACCCGGAGTTTAACATTTGGCATTGCGGGTCTCTCCAACTCTTGGAGCAGGTGTGTGACTCTGTGTGTAAGGGAGCACTGGTTGTGGTCTTTTGCTGTCTTTCTTGATGCCATGCTGGATTAGAGCAGTTACATAATGCGCTCTGAGCTTCAAGCAGCATACGCTAAGAGGATTACCACAAGTCTACTAAAGACACCGGTCCACAGACACACTTGTGCACACACGTTGCTCCAGAATGTAGTGTCCAATCACTCTGTGCAGCTGCGCACACATGCGTGCGCGTATAGAAGTGCAACATGGCACACGAGTGGAGATGTTTGTTTGGGTTCGCGCACACCTACTGTGCAGAGAAAGAGGCACAGATGTAGGCTACCTTCTAATGTTGTTATGCAATAGTGGTCTTCACATCTCTACCGACTCTGGATTGTATCCACCTTGAACAAAAACGCATCGCTCAAATGAAAAAAAAAAAAAATAGAAAACACAAATTCCTCAACATCTTATGGGATCCTTCTTTTTTCTGTGGAGTAGAGATGAGTAGTGAGTTACTTCAGTGCACCAAAAGGGAAGAAGACAGATCTGAGTTTGTAGAATCAGGGAGAACTCCTGCAGGTGTCGGGCAAGTTGTGGATGTGTGCCGTCTTGGAGTGCATTCACACCAGCCATGTTTGATCCACTTTAGTTGAACTCTGGTTTGTTTGTCTAGAAAGTCCAGTTTGTCTGGGAAGGTTTTAATACACAATCGAACTCTGATGCGGACATAACTTCTGTTAAAATGAACTTGAATGCATATGTGAATGCCAAGCAGAGCAGAGACAACTCCAAAAGCAGGAAGCAAACCATAGCGCAGGGGATTCTGGGTAAATACAACCATGTAACACACGTTGGAATTTCGATCCCCAGTCAAACCGAATCCATCTGATTATCAGGTGTCAAAAGATCCTGAGACGATTTAGTACATTTAGTGATTTCTGGAACAAACTTAGTTAGCGTAAGAACAATCTTGCAGCTTATCGCTTTAGGATGCGACAGGTTGTTTTTGATATTTTCATTAACTGCCCTTTTTGCAATGCGTCATTTATCCAGCAGCTGCTTGGAGAATGGAGATGCTTACTCTTTGGTTCGCTTCCAAATTTAGTATTTCTTTACATGCTTTAAAGGATTTCTTACGTCTTGTTGGTTTATTGCATTCATTTTATAAACCTTACCGATGCAGTGAATAGCTACCTTAAAGTCTTCACTCAGTACCGACATCTACACCACAGAATGTTGCTCTCATTGCAACCTGACAGTGAGCAATCAGTTTTTCAGTATTGATTTACTTTATGGATTGCTAATATGATCAGATTTTTGACTGGCAGGACACTCATCAGGAGCTTTAGCAAATCATCTAAATCTGGTCACCAGGTGATTTCTTGGGTCCACCTCAATCAAAGTTGATGCTGTTTTTCTTCTCATTAAGTTATTCAGGTTTAGTTTGTGAATCCAGACTCGGACTATACAGTTTTTTTTTTTCCAGTTGCTTTTCACAGTGCTGTATGCATATTGGTGAATAATGAATAATTTCATCAATTTCTGCAATATGATAGGAGTAAAATGTATATGAATGCTATTACACAAACATTTCAGTGAGAGGACTTATAAATTCGTATATACATTTGTTATTCAGAAAAAAACAAATCCACTGCAGGTTGCACAAAGGATATGCTTAGAGGAAAAGATTTGAACTAGAAGCTCTTGGATCACTGGACCCTCAGCTCAGGGAGTTGTTGCTCATTTCCCTATCCTACTTTCTTATATCAGCTTATATCTTAAGCTGATATAAGACAGTTGGCTAAGAAGGTCCTGAGTGTGGATGTATTCCCCATGTAGCTCTTGAATGTTTACGTGCTGCAAGTCAGTATTCTGAACAGACATCAGTTTGTGGACCCTGCAACTCCTGCTTCTGGAGCTGCATCACACTCCAAACAAAGTTAGAGGGACGTAATACTACTACTACTAATAGTAATAATAATGATGATAATAATAAAAACTTGTGGAGATCTGTGTTTAAAGGCGATTTGAAATGACAACAGAGGTTTCCCCAAAACGGCTCAGGCAGTTCAGTTTTATAGGTGCATAAAAGGCAATCCTGGCTGAAGCAAGCCCCCCACCACCATAGCTGTGCATACTCTCCATCTCCATTTCCTGCTGTAATTGACCCATCTCTGTCTTCTCTCCTTTATCCCCGCAATTAGACCATCTTTACCCTCTCTCGCACAGTAAAGCAGACACACACACATTGGGGGAAAATACAATCGATGGCCATTCTTTGACCTGTCACCACATGAGAACAAGAGAGGCAGTGAGTGAGTGGGAGACAAAAGAGGGAAGGTTGAAGTGTGGGGCTGTGTAGGAATGACAGCAGATAAGTGACTTAATTCTCTGCAGATTTGTAAAATGTGAGGCTGAGCTGAGCATGCAGGGATTCAATATTGTGGTGGTGGGTTATCATCACATTACTGAAACAGTGACATATAGGAAGCAGGAATCTTTATTCTTTCACTGGCAACTTCATGCAGCTTCTAAGTAAGGTCAAACTTTCAGGTGTTTTTGTTGTGAAGACTTTGGCCTTCGTCAGTGCTGCTGGTTGAAGTAGTGTTGGAAAAAAAAAATTTCAAGATGGTGGGGGCGTTGCGGTGGCCAGGATTAGAGCATCCAGCCCATATTCAGAGGCCTCAGTCCTCTGCGCAGCTCGAGTCTCGGCCCGATTACCTTTGCCGAATATCTTCCCCGTCTCTCACAATCCACTGTCCTAACAGACCACTCCCACATAAAAGCCACTAGAGCCGATTAAACCTTAAAAACCAAACCAAAGAAAAAAATTAGTGAATATGTGCAGTACTTATTCACTAATGTAAAATGACTAAATGCTGTGTTCTGCTTGTGTCACCTAAACGGCTGTTATTTGGCATTGCAGTGGCTCTTTAGACGTCTCAAAGTGTCTTAGCGTAACCAAACAACTTCTCTCCTTCTGACTCCTGAACAGAGACTTTTTTTTTGTGTCTTTTTTATTTTTTTTTTTAGTCTGTTGACTGGAATGCTTTAATATGAGCTGCACTGCAGGATGATATATGGTGGAGTGAATTTGTAAGATTGGATTATCATTCTGTCAATCATCTTGGTGAATGACCTCTGCAGGAACCATCACTGAAACTTTGAAGTTATCTTTATGGAAATAATCCAGCAGATCTTCTGGTTTTCATAACCATCTTCATAAACCATCCTCATGTTCATAAAGCATGTTCATGTGTTTTGCAAATTTTTGGGGGAATCCACTAAGGAGATATCCATGTATCTGAGTAAAGACATGTAGGTAGATTAAAGGAACAGTCGAGTACATATTCAGAAAACTGATTTGCTGCCTTGTGCCCCATGTAGTGTCACTAGAGACCTGTGCGTATGGAATCTTGTTTTTGGGAGGCTAGATTTTATCTTGATCAAATAAAGTTTCACAATGAAATAGCAGACCAAAAAAAAAAAAAAAACTGACCATGACATGTTTTATAGATGTCAAAGTGAGTTTCACCGTTTTCACAGAGGGGTCCTGTTTATAGTTTTAGCTGATTGCTACATAATCCAGTTTTGGCTGCCAACTTCATGTTTCAGATCAAAGCCATTTTGCTGGTGGAAAATCAGCCCCGAACGATGATTGTCGTCTTAAACAAGTTAAAAGCCATATCCAATTTCACCTTCTCATCTTGACGATGCAACAACTTAGCATTTATAAAGCTGGAAGACGGATTATATTTTATACATTGGTTGTTTTAATCATATGCGGACGGCATAAATGTAACGGCTACAAAACTGCTACTGCTAACAGGTTTCAAGATAAATGTTTGCCTATTTCTTCGCTTATTTGCCTACATGCATGCATGCGTGACCCAGGACAAAGGGTCTGATGAAGCAGAGCAAAAACGGGGAGCAATATCCAGCAAAGGGATGAATGAATTTTGCAACAAGTTTATCATTAACATGTTGTAGTGCGAGGCTTCGTCGGCAACAGAATGCTACACGGCTGTACTGTTTGCCTCCTCGCTGGAACATGTAGCTGCAGGTGGGTAGCTATAAGTGTTTGTCTGAGACAGCTGCAGCTCTGTTTGGTCACCGGCATGTCAGGCTGTCTGATCAAAGCCTCCCGTCACCTCTCATCTCCTCTTCAAAGTACACAAATGCTTCTCTGCAACGAACAATGATTGCAGACAGTTGGGTCTTGCCTCTCGGTTTCGCCAGCCTGTTTACAACATCTCTAATCTGATCGGAGTCTTGTTATGTTTTCACCGCTCGTCTTTCTTCGGACTCGATAGGAAGTGAAAATATAAGTTACAGTGGCTTGAAAATGTATTCATAGACCCTTGAATGTTTTACGTATTTTATGTAAACCACAAACCTCAATGTGTTTTAGCAGGATTGTATGTGGTTGACCAACACAAAGTTGCACATAACTGTGAAGTGGAAGTAAAAGGATACATGATTTTAAAAATCTGTAAAGTTTAGGGTGTATTTGGATTTGTCCCCCTTTACTCTAGAACCCTTAAATAAAATCTAGTTGGATTCCTTCTGGAGAGAGATTTGGGCATCTGTTGGAGAATATTAGTGAATGAGATTTGGGACATGCCATGGATAAAGTGTTGAAATACATTTGTTGCAGGATTTGAACATAAAACAATATCACAACATTTCAGAGTTCTTGTTTAGTCAATTGTCGATCTCGATCCAGAATATGACACAAATGCAAAACCTACTAAGTCACAGCTTTGGAGGAGCTTCAAAGATCCACAGTTCACTTCAGAGAGTTTATAGGACAAGTATTTGTCATGTAATTTGCATAATTGGTCTTTGCAGAAGAGCGACAGGAAAAAAAAACAACAACAACAAAATGTTCAATTTGCAATAAGTAAACCTTTGAAAATGGTTCTGGTTAAATGTGACAAAAATGGAAGTGTTGGACCAACATACAAAACCTGCCGTGTCTTCAAAAGCATCAGTGCAGAATCACAATCCACATGGGCGACCATGGTGATGGCAGAGTCATGCTCTGGTGATACTACTTCAGCAGTATCAAGGTAGCTCATCAGTTGATGGGATGTTGAACAGAGCTAGGTGCAGGACAATCCTGGAAGAAAACGTATAGAAGTCTGCAAAAGAGATGAGAATGAGGTCAAGTTTGACCTTCTAGCAGGACAGAAACTCTTAATATCCAGCCAGAGCAACGCAACCAAGACGAAATTATATTCATGTACTAAAGTAGCCCAAAATGCAGACTGAAATGCTATTGAAAATGTGCGGCAAGACTGATGTGATGCTCACCAAGGATCTCAATTCAGTCTGACTGAGCTCGAGCTTTTAAATTTATATGCTAAAAATATGACAAAAGCGATTCTATAAAATGCTGACTCATGGTTCTCGACCCAAAGCTATACCATGTTTTTCTTTGTAAAAAAAATTATATATACTGCAAACTGAAAACCTTTCATCATTTCCTTAAGTTTAACTCTCATGCACTACTTTGTGGGGTGTCACGTAAAATCCCAATAAAATCTACTAAAGTTTGTTTTTGTCAAGTGAAAAATGTGAAGCGCATGTACACATTAGCAGGTGGGGTCAAAAATTATGGAAATTTGCTGTTTAGGTGAATAACTTGGTACTACTTTAATTTCTCCTGCTGTTAAAAATCTCTACTTTCATGCAGCAAGTGAAGCCTCCCCTGTCTCCTGTTATTGGCAGTGTTGACAGAGGTTATAAATCTTTCTTCCCTAGGTTTCCATTTCTTCTTGCGGTGTCCATTTTTCTGTCCTCACTCTGTACATCATTCCAAACGCTACCCCTGTTTCCCCCTGTCTCCCTGCTGCTTGTTGCTAATAAGATGTGTTCTCAGTGTTTTTCCTTTTTAAATGTGGCAAAACAGTCCCGTTTGCCAGAGAGTGGCTCGGTTTATGACCAGAAGACTCTGGTTTCTGGGAGCAGGAAGGCTCCGAGTCAGAGTGGGTGGGTTGGCGTGTTGAACTTTAGCAGCAGGTAACATTTCGGTTCGCAGGGAACTTTTTACTGGAGAGATACCTCCTGCTCTCTCTCGGGGTGGATTTCCCAGCTCGTCTTTTAATTTAACTCTGGTTAATCTCCATCTCTCGAGCTTTACTTCCTGCAAATTACCTCCGAGCTTCTCCCTGTCTGTTTCCCAATCTGTGCTGGTCTCTGCGTCTCTCGCTCTGCGCCCAGCCAGCCACAGGAATGCATCTCGAGGAACGCCTGGCGAGACGAGCTGGATCAAACGAGTTCAGAGCAGCTCCGGAGCCCGACTGTCTCTCACACTCTCCCATCCCTTCGCCTCGCTCCCTGCTCTTCATCCCCCTCCCGTTCCTCCGTCCGGCCTCTCCTTCTCCGTGTTTTCTCCCCGTCTCCCCCCCCTCCTTCAGGTCCCCCTGTTTCCTCCTTGCTTCCCTGCAAACCCTTTTAGCTGCTCTTTTTCTCCTCTTCTCGCTCCTTTTTTTTTCTCCCCTCCTCTATTTCTCTGGCACGAAACGGAGACAAAGAGATCTTTTGAATGCCTCCGTGTGTAGGAGGTGGACCTCAAGGGAGGGGATCATGTGGATGTTTGCCCTGTGTGTGTTAGTCTCTCTTTATGAGCACATATTAGAGCCCTTTAGCCCAGAGCTTTAGCTACACGAGAAGGGAATACAGTTGGATGCAAAGACACACACACACACACACACCTTCTCCACATCCGACAGCTCACCGTGTCACGCTCTCCACCCTGTCTGTCAGTCACTCAGGCGACTCTCATAATTGGCTTATAATGCCCTTGTTACCATTGAGGGACTCTTTTGCCCCAGCCTCCCCCACCTCTGTCTGTTCGCCTGTTTGTAACTCTTCAAAATAGGCCGTCGAAGCACTGGGGGGGTGGTTCCGTATCTGTGTTTGTTTTGTGTGTGCATTCACGTGGCGTTAGAGGGGTGGGTGCAGAACCGGGTCTCCCCCAGGGAGAGCCACTTGCAACAAGGGATGCACTCCCAGCTTTGTCTGGGGGACAATGGAGTGCGTCTGGGTGTGCGTGCGTGCTTGTAGACATCCGTAAAACCAATGTTTTTGATCTCTATAGCTTGTGTGTGTGCGCGCGCGATGATTAGTGTCTCATTTGTGCAGTCGACTGTTGACTCCAAGCAGATTCAAGGTCAAAGATTTTTGTCTCGTCTTGAACCCTGCCGCATGCTGACTGGGCTGTTCTTCCAAATGTTGTTGACAGAACTCACAAATTTACAAAAATACTAATTTCAGGATGGCAAGTTGGTAAATATTTACATTGGGAGCATAGGTGATATCCCACTGTGTGTGAGAGGAGTCGCTGTCAGCACAGGTATTAGTTGACGTTTTAAGCCGTCTTCAGCATCCGAATTTAGAAGATTCAAAGATAACCCAGACTATCTAAAGAGCAGTTTTTTTATTTATTAGGAAAAAAAAGCCATCAGACCATAAACCGTCATTGAAAAAATGATTAGTAGAACAAAAATCACTTCATTTGAACCAGTTTGGCAAAAGTGGCTATAAGAGATATAAATCATCACATCCAGACGGACATGCAGTCAAGAACTCCATCGTAAAAAAAAAAAAAAAAAAAAAAGGGTAAATGAAATCATAATTTAAAACTCCCTTGTGTCTTTATTAAACATTAATGTGTAACAGAAAAGCAAAAGACAGGCCACCATGTGACATGCTAGCATTAAAGCGGGCGCCTTGCCGAATTGAAGTTATTGATCCTCTGCATCCAGCTGTCCAGGATCTGATTCCCAACCTTGGGAGCTTTGTTTTGTATGACTTCTCTTTTCTGCCTCTGCCCATTTCTGGCCAGATAAATAAATTTATTAATTATTAAGAAACTTAGAAAAAAGTACTGGTGAATATTTCTGACGGCTCAATTGCGACGCTGAAGCCTACGCTTTATATTGCTCGAGTCTTTCACTTAGATAAAGAAATAACTGGTCAGACAATGTGCTTTGGGAAAGGTCTGATTTATGCAGAAAATATAGATGATGTTGTGCTAGGGCAGTGGTTCCCAAACTTTTTCTTCTGCGCGCCCCCTATGGATTACAAATGGCTGTCTGGTTGAAACGACGCGTGTGACCTGGGGGATCGACTTTTTTGGGGGCAAAGTGAATGTACGTAGCTGAAAATGGACACCAACATTGGTAGCCTACAAGGTACTTGTTAAGCTTAAGGTTCTGTATTGATGTTAGCTAGTCATCTTTTAGCTAACATTACCTGCATCCACCAGCTTTACTCAACTCAGTCGGTTAGTTTGGAGGGAAAAACTGTGAAAAGTTCTTTGCGTTTTGCTGGTTTGCTGCCGTGATTCCAACACAAACCTACGTAGCTCCGCACAGCAGCAGCAGGTCTCCTTCACAGGTGGAAACCCAGCGCGAGCGTCGTAGCGCTCATGTTGCGTTTAAAGGCGGCTCGGAAAAACAGGTTACAACATGTTAACAACGGATTAAACAGTGACAGAGGACACAAATATGGGAAGTGTGGAAGCCTCTACTGTATCAAATTGACAGTTATAACAGAGAGTTGGCCATTCTAAGGTAAAAACCCAGCGCATACAGTGTTCATGTTTTGGTTTTTTTTCATCCAGACGGCTTCCCGCGCCCCCCCTGCAATGACACGGGCGCCCCCCCCAGGGGGCGCGCCCCACAGTTTGGGAACCTTTGTCCTAGGGTGAGATTTTCCTGTTTCATGTCCTTTCTCAGTCTGTTTTCGTGTTCTTAAATAATTATCAGGTGGCTCTTTAAATCACCTGCATTTTTTAAATAAGGAAGTGGCATCCATTTTCTGATTGGCTGGACGCAGCGGTCTGTGGGCGGGTCGTAGTCACTGTGACTGAGAAGGGAATAAACGCCGAGGCAGGCTGTCAGTTTCCGCATCTCCCAGTGGCACAAAAATAGGAAAATCTGTGTGGGTGAACGTGAAGACAGACATTGGAAAGGAAATATTACTCGAGTAAAATAGAAGGGAGGGATGGGACTGTAGGACTGGATGAAAAGTGAGGAAATAAGGAGGCATAAATAACTAAGTGATTTAAACAAGACAAGAAGCAGAAGATGGGTTAGCAACAGAAAAAAATAAAATTGTCAAAGGAGATGTCACAAAGTGAAAAACCAGTCAGAAAATGTATAACAAGGCAAGATGTGCATGTCACAGCCGGAACGAGTGAGGACACAGGAGAGGAGGAGAGAAAGTGGTACATGTGATCCGGAAGGAGGAGGGAGGCGTCGAGGTGGGAGGAGGAGAGCGGCGTGTGTAAGCTGGAGAACAATAAGAGGCGTTGATGACACGTCTCCAGGGGTATCTGCTTGGTGTGTTCCTGCTAATGGAAGCTAAAATAATTAATAACTTCCTCTCTTATTCGCCCGCATAATAACATCTGCAGCTCGTCCGACGTGGCGAACGCAGTCACTGCAGAGCGACAAGCAACTCCGAAGCACACACATCCACAATGACAAAGGCAGGGAGACTCCTGCTGGAAAGCCTTCTCACAGTCGGCAGCGGCTTCAAGAGGCACCAGCGTTAAGAGAGTTGGGCGTGTGCAGACGGACACATAACGCTTCAGTTTGTGCATGGATGCTTCCTGTGGACCTCAGAACCAGCTCTCCCTGACAAAGCCAATCACTAGTGCTGCTCTGTGTTGGCGGTGTGTGTGTGTGTGTGTGTGTGTTCATAGCATGTGCGTGACATACGGATGTTTATGGCCTGGAGGCAAGAGAGAGAGAGAGAGAGCGTGAGGAGGAGGAGAAAGAGGCAGAACCTCATATAAGGAGGGAGGGGAGGAGAACAAGGAGGACGATGCAGTCATTGAGATGTTGAAAAGCGAGCCGCAGGCAGGCTATGTGCTCTCTCTCTCTCTCTTTAATTCTCCCCTCCCCTCCTTCTTTTCCCCCCTTTTTGTAAACCCAGAGAGCAGATAAAAGCCACCCTCGTCTTGAGGACAATACCGGCCATCACAGCTTTGCAGCAGTCGGCGTCGCCTACCTGCCACCTCTTGTCTTCGGAGCTTGAAAGAGTGTCTCCAGCATGAGATTTATGTAAACGCTGCACACTGTCTGTCTACAAAGATGTTGCAGTGCTCCCACCTGAGCTTAGTGTGGCACTAAGCCCCACAACTCCCCCCCACACACACACACACACACAATATCTGAGTATCGGAGCTCGTCTCTCGCTCACACAGAAACTCACACTGTGGGTCTCGCACTTTGAAACGGAGCAGATCCAGATGACATGACATTATAAGGTGAGCACTTTTACCTGCTGCAAAAAGAAACATGGTTCTGTTGTCATCTAGTCATTTCGTCTCCTCTGACCTTTCCACACATGACTGTGCGGCAAGCACAAAATATTTTGCTGCAGAGTTGGAAGTTTACAGGGCCACCTTTCATTACAATATCTCAATCTTTAAGAATTTTATGGCACCGTTCCACCACACATCTGAAAACTACCATGGCAACCCATTTGTCGCTACCCATTCATTGGGGCGACTGTGGTAGGAGTTCATCCCGTAATCGGTGGGTTGCTGGTTTGATCCGCCACTCCGTCCGCCCTCTGTTGTTGTGTCCTTGGGCAAAACGCTTCACCCGCCTCGCCCGCTGGTCAGAGGGCTCGGTGGCGCCGGTGGATGGCGGCCTCGCCTCTGTTAGACAGCCCCAAGGGGGACTGTGGTTACAACGCAGTAGCTCACCACCGTCAATGGTCACTCAAAAGATATGCGTTTCAATTGAGTTTGTAAAACTGATTTCATGTTTCAAAGAAGGGGCTAGGAGTTTTAGAATAATTAAAACGTTAACAAGGGAAGAGCAATGGTTGTGGAAAAACATTTTGACTAAATTTCAGTCTCTTTTTTTAAAAGTATCAGCATCAATAAGATCAATGTACTGAAATTGAAAAGCTTGATTTCTTAAGTGCCTGGTGTATCTAATTAGCATCATTTACATGAGGAGCAGTGTTCAAACTAATCACCTGAAATTAATTGTACACCTTTTTTGACAAACACACAAAATATGATTCCATTATGTCCAACATGCTGCGCCAATAAACACTTATGTGTTGAAAGGGATGTAGGGTGTTGCTATACAGGAATAACATGAATATTGTTTCCACACAGAAACACCAGCTGTAAAGCAGCGGATAGGAAAGTGGTCATTAATAGAATAATAGGCACTGTTCAGGGCGGTGCTAGGTGTGAACGTTTCACCTTGAGTAGGTGTTTATATTCTCACATCCTTCTTATACATAAATACACATCTTTCCTTTTTAGTGCGCGCTGGAGGAGACCACAGTGATTCCTTGAAGTGTTATTGAATTTGGGCTTTCACCTTCTGTTGCTGTTTACTGTGTGTTGTTTCCAGCCACCTCTGCTCCCGTCCTTCAGCTTTAACCCAATCAGAGTACAGTTAAAAAGCGGCACAGTGTACCGTGTGTGAGGTTTATATGGTGTCGTGTTGGGTGCGTGTGGCATGTTGAAGTCTGCTGTGGTGAAAATGTGTGGGGGGGGGGGGAATATATATATATATATATATATATATATATATATATATATATATATATAATATGTGTGTGTGTATCACATTAGCAGCTGTATTTTGCTGGAAGTCATTTATATGGTAATGATGTCATTTACCTCTGAAATGCATCTTCCTCAACTCTGCCAAATAGGGCTTATCCATACTGGCACAGCTTTGCGAGTGTGTGCGTGTGTCTGGGTTTGGAGGGATGGTGTAGGCCTGCAGCACCTGTAATATATTAAGATGAATTGTATCTGCTCCATTTGTTTGTTTGTGTGGACCCATCTGTATATTTGTGTGCGTGTGTGTGTGTGTGTGCACATAGCAGTTTGTTTACCTCATGTTGATAAGAATGTGAAATTGCCACATTTGGAGGGGATGCTGAAGCTATTTGTCCAGAGCGACTGAAGCCCAACCTTCACAAACACTTATGTTTGTATGAAGCGACATGCAGGGCTCATGGATTACATCACCTTTACTGGGACGTGGCGTCAGATTCCTCATACATGCTTGTTTCTTTGTACATGAGGAGTCGCATGATCTCAAGTTGCTCCGAGTTAACAGGAAATGTTCCTCTTGACGGGGAGGGGTTGACCCGATGAGCCGCTCTGCAGCCCTCACCTTCATTAGCTCGCCGGCCCACCAAGCCTCCAGACCTGCATGTGTGTTTGTTCAGGCTGCTGGCCTCTTGCTGGTCTCCACAGGCCAGGAATAACCACACAGAGCCTCTCACTATGGCGATGACTATCATTAACATGCTGATTACAGCTCTGAGCATCTTAAAATAACACTTACACACTGGGGTAGTGGATCAATACTTGCATGCTGGGGTAATGAGGGGTCTGCCTGCCCTGCACAGATGAGATGATGTTTTACCCAGGGATGAGATGGGTAGATGGATGAATGGAGATGCAGTGAGAGGACAGCCACTGGGAATAGAAGCGGTGCCCACTGAGGAAGGGATGGGTGACTTTAGAGAGAGTGGCAAGGAGTTTAGGACAGAAAAAAAGAGTTTTTAGGTTAAAGAGTGTGAGAGTGGAAAAGAAAAGCAAAATCCTGAAATGTATTTAGTGGCGCAAATTGGGTACAATTAAATTCTGTTTTAGCAGCAAGCATATTTACTGTCAAATTGTTGAGGAGTGGATTCTACTACAGCTTAACTGTGAGTAAACTACCACAGTATCACGGTAAAAAGCTAAAACAATGTCTCATCAGTCCAGGTTGTGAGCCTGCTTAACAGAGGACCTGAGGCCGGTGTCTGGATACTTTCAACATCATGGTTGTTTTTTGTTGCCGTGAAATATTTGCAAAAAGCACAATTTATTTTTCCTGTATTCAAGGAAAAAGTTTGAGCCTACTTTCAGCCAGCTGACTGACCGTGCGCAGCAGCTGATGGGGGGGTCAAGAGGGTGCACCATAAAGCTGGAGAAAACTCACTCCATCGCTTTTCAGTCATTAAAAGGACTGCAAGCCATGAAAATTATTTGATGGAGCTGAAGTTCAGGTCAAATAACATGTTGGCTAAAAGCTGCAACTAATACTCAAGAATTAAAATTTGTGCTATTTTGAAAATTATGTCTTTAGCAGTAGCAATATTTATCAGTTTTTTTTATGTTACAGTTTAACATCTTTCTCTCTTTTTTAAAAAACATTGTTTGGCATTTTCGACTTGAATCATTTTTGTGCTCGTTGGTGCTTTACCTTGATCAAACCCAACATGTACATTATAATTCTGTTTTAATTTTCCATGAGTTGGAGGAACAGAATATAAATGTGCTTTGCTGCTTATTGCAGTTTAGGTTGGTTTGTGACATTGGTAATTTACATTTGGTTGTTTTGTTTCTTTACTCAGCTCATCCTTATCATGGAAGGTGTTCAGTTTGATGGCAACAGGTGATTAAAATTACATGCAGGTTGACAGATGCACTGCATAAAAAGATGCTTTGTCTCTCTGCATCTGGCATTAAATTACACAAAACTTTTCCTCTCTTTGGTCAGTTAGGATTACCAGAATTATTCCAACTTGCTGAATAGTTAGAATAACAGGATTACTTTCTTCTGATACCAAAGTTTACATATAACGGCAATAATAAAGTCTTTAATGGCACTCGGTGAGAAAGAAGCCATTACTCAAAAAGAAGGGTAAAAAAAAAAAAAGCCAGACCGTTGGGGACAAAGATGTTAATTTTTGGAGGCATTTCCTGAAGCTAAAATTAAATGTTTGAAGATTAAGGCAATTATTACTGCATCTGTGGAAAACCTTTAGTGTGAACAAAACCTACAGAAATGCACACATTTGGGACTTTTCTGTGCTACAGATTAATTTTTATGACCCCAAAATGACGAGAGAACACACAGAAATAATAATAATAATAAAAAATCTTAAAACCTTGGTCTAAATAGACTCAGTCACCTTACTCATGTAGCTATGCCTCCAGACAATGTGGCTGCTCCTTTGTTTTCTCAGTGTTTACACTATTGGCAGATATGAGGAGTAATGTCTTCTGGAGGTTTCCGATGACGTTAGCTTTGGCAAACAGACGAATCGGCCTACCCTCGAACCCTTTCTCTCATGTGACGCATTAAGCACTTTCAGGTAATGTTTGGGTGCCTCACAGTCTAACATCACTGGTTAGCAGCTCTCTGTCTGAATTGTCACTACTCCTGCACCATGTTGAAATATAAAACGAACCAAATGAAATCGGCATGGCAGCACGGACACATTACACCTCCTCCTCCACATTACGGTGGACATAAATTATCTCCGTCTTACTCATTTACCATGTGTGCTTGTTTGTGTACTTGTGCTCTCACTTGGATCTTGCATGCACACACTGGATTGAACTTTGCTCCTTCCAGATCTAGTGGAGATGTGTGTTTACTGTGTAAATACATGTGCAACACACATTCAGAGAATCACAGCAACGAGGGGGGGGAACAGCAGTCTACTACTGCGTGACCTAGATATGCACACAGTGAAATGACAGAAAAGAGCGAGTGAAGACAGGCAGGAAGAGGGGAAAGGAATGACGTTGTTTCATTTAAACAACATCCTGCTGGTGTTTAACCAGAGATGTGTCAACATAGTACTGGTAATGGGTTTCTTTATTGGCAAGAGATACTAAACCCATCAATGAAACACATCTCCATTACAGATCATGCTTCTTTTTTATTATTTGTCCTTAGGAAGATTAGTACAAAACAAAATAAATTACAGTATCTTACATGAAGCACCAAGAAATCTGATATGCATATGAACTTGTTGCAAATTAATCTGCAACTTTCTTAGCTTACCTTAAATATCAAATAAACTCAATAAGTTATCAACGAAAAGCTCATTTATGTTTTTTTAATTCAGTTTGAAACCTGAAACCTGTATATAGGTTCAAAAAGTTTGACCTTTAAATTTGGCAGCAGTGGTAAATTTTGAATACGAAGTCTCGACAGAAGACAAAAAGATGACCAAGGACTTGGACATAATGACTCAGGTTCTGGGGCTGTGCTCTCTTGCGGCCATTGATCTGCATAACTATAAGGACATCTGGATCGCATGCGGCTTCGTTACTCTCTGAAAGCCTCGGCATGTCCTCTGGTCAACACGTACACACTCACACACAAACATCCACACTGGCCCTTAACACACACACACACACACACACACACACACACTCACACTCATCCACCCTGATGTGTGTGAGCAGCCAGTGAGATTCGGCCGTCGCTGCCAAGTAGCCATCAGGGCCTTGCTGCTCGCTGCCACAGTGATCTGTTACCATAGCAGCCTGTCTGCCTCTCTGTAGTCTCTGCACTCTCACTCTTCCCCCCTCGGCTCTGAAGCAAGGCTGCAGAGAGTGAAAATGAAGGGGGGTGGGGGGACTGGGAAGAGGGGCTGTCATTCCTGCCATGAGAGCATCCATAAATCTGTGTGTGTGTGCGCACCAGTCTGCCCTCATGACTGGCTCTAACGGAGGCAGAAGTCGACTTGATTCAGCCAATCGTGTTCCCACGTAACTGAGCCAATCAGAGAACCCCTACCTAAGCAGTCAGATACAGAACAACTTGACATTAGCATGTTTGAAACAATCCACCTGATGTAAAGAAATAACATTAAAATCCTTCCTTTTTTTTTCCCCCTTTTTTGTCCTTATCGTCTTCACTTTGCTTTGGAGTCTCTCACCTTCTCTCTGATATTCTTTGCTGCTCACATTGAGTTTCACTGTCACTCTTCTGTTGTGTCCGCAGCGGACAGGTGTTGGATGTAGTCTGTCCCGTCTTTTCCTCCTGCACACGTACACACTGAAACCTGCATATAAACTCAAACACAGCTGCTGGACCCCTCCTGTTGACCATCTGGCCAAGAAATGAGGAGCACGACCCCCTCCCTTCCTCGTCACTCGCTTCATCCAATGTCAGAATGGTAGCTCTAAAATAATAGAAAATGGCATAATTTTTGCTTGGATGTAAGCAAATGTTTGAAAACTGATTATTTTTTGAAAACTAATAACTATTTTAAACAGCGTTTATAATAAATATGTCTTGTGAAATCTTGGAAGGTAACCTTTATTTAGCCAAATGTTTGTATCAGGAGATGCTGACAAAGTGACGAGTTAGTGCATCTGTACTTCAGATGAAATATCTGTAATGTTATAGACAGCAATTGATCAGTGCATGGATAGTTATAGTTTTATTATACAGTCGAGCCATTGCACTAGACAATTTTCCTTTTGACTGCTTGCTTGTAGAAGATATTTTGATTTGTTGGCTAAAGATTTTTGCTGTAAAAAATCTTTGACGTCTTACAGATTTCTTGCAGTTTTTGCAGTTTCGTCAACCTTAAATAAGTAAACACAAAAAACATATTTAAATGTAGATTTTATCTATCATAGTGACAAAGCTACCCAAACCAACTTGGTCCAGGAGAGAGTAAAACCTAATAAGTGGTTAATTCAGGTTTGGTGGCAGCAAATCTTTTGTGGATGAATTTTTGTCCACTTTGCAGAATTGTTTTAATTCAGCTACATTGTTTTTTTCTTTTCTTTATTTTTTTGGTTTTCTTTGCATGATAGATCTGTCTAAAGTCACGCAACAGCATCTCAATTAGACCTAGGTACCTACTTTATGCCTTTCAAGACCTTCATTGTTTATTTTTTTAGCAATTCATAGTTGAGCTTGCTGATCATCGTCCTGCTTCATAGCCAAATGGTTCTTCTGCTTAAAATGTCAACCTGATGGGCAAACATTTTCTGATGGACCGAAGAATTTGCAAAGCGTCCTTTCATCTTGATACTATCACCAGAACCGTTGACTCATTTCATGGCGTTCTTTTTCTAAAACACCATTAGCTTCTCCTAAGGATGCAAACTTCAGTCGACAGAATATTTTCCCAAACATCTTGGGAACCGTCGAGCGCATTAAAGTGTTGGCTTTGGTCAGCAGTGGTTTTGGATTATGAACATGCCCATGGACACCATTTTTTTCCTGGTATCTTAGTTATTATTGTACTATGAGCACTGGCCTTCAGCGAGATGGTGGATACTGATGCCTGCAGTATTTTATACGTCGTCGTGGATTCCTCTGTGACCTCCTGGAGGCCTTTGGAGAAGCAGCAAGCTAACATTTGACCCCACTCCTTCTTTTATGATAACGTTTTGAAAATTTGGCTCTGAAAATGTTTTATTTATGGTTCCAGACATTAATGTACAGACAAAACTTACAGGAAGAAATGATCTTCTGCTTCATGAGCTAAGTGCTTTCCTTCCAGCATTGTAATAACCTCTGGTGTTAAAGCAATGTGCTGTGCTCAGATCTCTCCTGCACAGCTGTCAGATGATGATTAAATAAAATTCACTGTGGTTTATTTAAATGGTGCCAATTCACAACAAATGTCATTTTGAGGCAAAATGAAGGGCAGATTTGGTCTGGATTGACTTGCTATTCTGTCCAGATCAAAGCCCAGATTTTGAGAATCTCTGAAATGGACAATATTATAACTCAAAGTAAAAATGACCAACTGAAATAAAGTCAGATTAAAGTCACGACACTAGGCTATTACGGAGTCCTACATGTACAGCATTGAGGGCACAAGCCTTTCTTTAATCTGAGTTTCTTTAGACTGTCTTCTTTCTCTTAAACAAATCAGAAATATTCTGAGCAGTTTGAGTCAGTAGAGTTAGTCTAGTAGACATTTGTCTTCATACAGCTAATTTATTTTTATTTAAAAAAACTAAACTGAAACTCAAGCAAGCTAATTCTTTGAAGAAACAACATAGCAACATAGTAATAGTAAACAGCATTTTACCCTAAATGTTTTCTTAAGCCGGTATTGGAGTGAATATTTCATCTTCGCATATATCATCTGGATAGTATAAACGTATCTTTTGTGAAAACATTCGCACATTAATACAAACTTTAACTTGGCCTACAGTCATACGTAACAACGGCAAAACCTTTAAAAACATTCTACAAAAAAAAAAAAAAACACCCTCCACTTGCGCTTTGTTGTTCGCCATTCGTGCGTTCTTATTTACCTCTAATTTCATGTGGAGGCCCCATGTTTTTGTTTGGGGGAATAAAAATTGCGCTGTTTTCTGTGTTTCTGTGTGAATAAAAATATTACTGAAAATGTGGAAAAACAAAACAACGGATGAGGCTTTAGACAACTGTTGCTGTCAAGTTGGTGATTACGTACAACCTCTCCACAGAACCCCTGTTCAGAATAACATAATCTGAACTGTCCCTTTCTTTACGGCTTATTTTTTTATTTTTATTTTTTTATAGCGTCAGTAACTCAGCATGAAGCCACATTTTCTAATTTCAGCTTTAAATGTAAAAACGAATTTCCCTAATTATGCTGTTTAGTCCTTCCTTCTTGCTTTCTCTGCCTCTCTGGTGTTCGGCTGAGTTCGTAGCTGCTGAATGAGGGAGGGGAGGGAGGGAAGGCAGGAGAGAGAGCGGTGAGAGCGAGAGCAAAGAGAGGGGGTGGACCTGCTCAAGACCAGTCTCCACTCCCACACACCCTCTCACATTTCCTCCCCCTCCCCTTCAGCTCCTCCCCCTCCCAGCGTGATGGTGCAGCTCCAGAAACAGGAAGGAGCTGCTGCAGCTCTATAAATAGAGAAGCTGCTCAGCCAGGAACCGCACACACACACACACACACACACACACACACAGTTTCCCCTTCTTTCATCCCCTCATTTTCTCTCTCCTCGTCCTCTTTCTTACTTTATCGCACACGCAGACAGATGCTCGTTCAGACCGGCGCGAGCACACACTGTCCTCGACCCACTGGAGATAATTAGTCGTGCTTTAAACGCTAATGGTTTGTAAGAGCGACTGGTAGCACACTCCGCTCCTCGTCCTTCCCTGTGTTTCTGTTTCTCTTCCCCTCCCCTCCAAACACAAACATATTAAAGTTATTGAGTCAAGGGGTCGGCGATGGATGGATGGAGGAGGAGGTGTTGGGGGGTGGAGGGGAGTGATGGGTCCTCTCTCCACCAGCTTTTTTTATGTCAGGTCAGCAGGTTTAAAACTGCTGATGACAGACGGACACGCTCTTCTTTCTCTTTTTGCCCGCGCACACGCACACCAACATGGTGTTAAAATACCCAACAAAGACTGTTTATTTGTGTGCGTTTGGTTCATTAAGCGTGGAGATCGTTTTCCAAGTTCTTGTGTACATCTCCTCGAAGCACAATGCAAACAACACCACTTGCATATAGTTTTTCTATTGTTTTTGTGTCTGTATGCTAAAACTCCAAATAAATGGTGAAATATAATGTAAAGGATCATTGTTCTCTGATTAGATCACTGTGTGTGTGTGTGCGCGTGTGTGTGTGTGTGTGTTCAAATCAGGCGTGTACAGGCCCCTTGTGTACAGGAGGCAGACTGGCAGGCGCTTTCTCACATGTACGTACACCCTTCTCTGGGACGGCAGCCAAATGTTTCTTTGTTTGCACCTTCCTCTTGTCACTCTGGAGTTTTCTGTCCTTCACTCAAGCAGACGCTTTGTTTTCGTGTTCTTTCCACTCACACACCGCTCAGTTTTACAGGGATCTGGAGGCAGGGGAAAGCCGGAAATGCATGCATAGACCAAAAAAAGAAAACCAAAAAGTTGATATTCAGGGAGTAAGTCTTTGTAACCCAACAATAATAGTAATAATTAGTGTAATGTGATTATGTGGTTAAGTAAATGACTGTGGGCATGCTGTCTTTGATAAGATGCTCAAACCCAATTTTTCATCTTAAAACTTTCTTGCTTTTCTTGAATACTGAGGTCAGTTGATTTGCTTAATGTTTATATGTTTGGTGTCACTAGTGGCCTTCATTCATGGTAGCCAGACAGGAAGACACTCAGCAAGCCTCTCAAGGTCAGGAATCGAACCACAGGCGACTGCGTCAAGGACTTCTCGCCTCCATATTTGGGGCACCCGCTCTAACCGTACTAGAATCAAATAGCAGTGAATTCTGGTGAATCTTTAATGGTGTTTAAAGTTTGAGTTTATTTGTCAACAGAGACATATTCATCAGTGATTGCACATAAAAAATAGTAATAAACCACAAAATAATCCAGTTAAAGAACTGCTGTGCTGAATGTAGTGGCATCTAGTGGTGTAAATTGCACACTGCAACCAAATCAATAAGATTTCCTTGCCAGAACCGTACAGGTGGTTGTCGGCCTGTGCTGGTGCTCAGCAGGTTCTTGTGTTTTGGACTTTGGTCAGAAGCCGTAGGCCCCAGAGAGAACCCACACACGTAGGGTATTCAGACTCAATGCAGAAAGGCACCTTTCAGGACCGAATCTGATCCCAGGTCAGCCCATTCAGAATAACAGTTTGTCTAGTTGAACTGTCTCTGAACTTTGACATTCAGGAAACATCAGGATTAAATATTGACCCGAGATGTTTCTACTGACACTTAGCTGGCTATGGAAACCCAAACCAGTTTGTTTATAGAACCAGTAAGTGCTAGAACATGGAAAGGCGGGTTTGTAAAGCTGAGTTTTACAAACCCGGGGTTTTCTCTGTCCTGCATGTGTTAAACATCTCCCTGCTTCAGTACACCTGATTCGACTGGTTTGGTCTCAAAATGAGTTCTGTTTTAACTTTATGAAGGCATCAGGAGTTGATTCAGTCATTTCAACCGATTGTGTTAAAGCAGAGACACATCCAGCTTCAACATGGGGGCGAGTGTGTGAGGGCCTGGATTTGGAAGCACGGTTTTAGAGCAGCTTTTCACTTTGTCTTGAAGATAAAAGTTCTCTATGTATCAGTTTTTACCAAGTAATGGCTGTATTTTTTTTTTCACACTGGAGCTGTGAAGACCCCAGCTTCCCTCAGCCAGTTGAACTGGTTCAGAACCCGCTCCAGTTTCCTCGCCAGAACCACAGGTGGTATTTAAAAGACACCAAATGCAGACTGTGTATGTGTGGACTGTTTGCATGAAAGCCTTCATCATCCCTGGTCTCAGTGACTTGCTCAAGGGCACTTGAGCAGGATGGTTATCTGCTGACGTAGTATCCTTGAGGTAAAGGACAAACTCCTGATAGTACAGCTGTTTTTTTCTTCTTTCTTTTCCAGTCCTTTTCCAGTCAGACTCCATACCGAGATCTCATCGTCGGTATGGACGATGAGATCTCGTCCATACCGAGAAAGACTTTGTAGACTTTCCTACAAAGTCCTTCCTTTGTAGGAAAGACTTTCCTACAAAGTCTTTCCTACAAAAGACTTTGTAGGAAAGTTTATTGCAAACAGAAATTTAAAAACAATATCTGGTTCTTTGGAAAACCTAAAATAAACTATTTTAGTTCTCAAAACCTCACTGGAAAGGGTGAAAATATTCACGTTGAGGAAGAAGGTTGAGTTTTTGTTTTTTTTTTACTCCAAGTTTCATATGATGCTCACTTAAAATAAATAATTCAGTTTTAAACCATAATGCAAACTCGAAACCACTTCCGCCCGACAGCATCTCGGGACACGTCATGGGTGTCAGAATGTGGTTATGAACTTGAACTTTCAGCCCCTTCACCTCCACCAGTCACTGACATGGCAGTGAGCACATTTACTTAATACAAACCTGTTTGATCTAATTGAGTCATTTCATGGTCCACTGGGCCAAATCAGAAACAAATACACAGACACACACAGTTTTGTACATGCTGGCCAGCACCAGGAAGATCTAACTAAAATTTAAATTATGGCTGATGTGTGTATTTCACTACTTGTGACTGAGAATATTCTCATTTCTGTCAGATAAAATTGTAAAGATTCTCATTCGTTTTTCTGTTAGCTCACTGAATATGACAAAAAGGAAATGGTTGTTTTCTTTTGGAAACGCTAAAGTCAAAAGTTGCCAGTGCAGATTTGGCATTTATTTTAAAACTTGCGTATGAGCATATGGTTTGCTTTTAAATGCATACATCTTGCCTATCACAGGTAAACAATCTTAAGTTGTTTTTATAAGGAGCAGAGCTGATGTCACTTTGTGAGTCGCTTGAAAGAAGAAAATACAAAATAACTACAAAGTTAACATTTTAAACTGGGTTTGTCTTATTTTAATAAGTAAACACAGCCAGCGTCATAAAAATGTTGGTACTTACCTTGACTCAAATACTTTCAAATGCCTTGCCTCATTTTCAGATGTAGCGTGCTCCATGGTGGTCAAAGGTTGAAAACTTTAATGGATAAAATAAAGCTAATTTGCTCTACTCCATTCCCCCTTCCTGTTAGCTGATGAAAGTCTTGCTCTCTCTCCTGTTCTAGCAAAAGTTTCTTAGACATCTGTAAGAATACCGATTCTGTACAGTTTATTTAAAAGAACCAGTGAAAATCTTAAGTTGTTTTTGGTGTGGTAAAAAAATAAATTGGTGTCATCATTATATAAACACATTGTGACTAATAAACCCAATAAAGCGAGGTCTTTAAGTCTGTCTCTTGGAGAATATGTTGGATCATGTTCTGGATTTTTGCCTTGCTATTTTCTCTCCTTCTGTCTGGACTGTTGTGGGTTTCTGATTCATGTCAGGAATAGCTTTTCTCTCCCCGCTGTGTTTACATGGCATTGTCTGATACATGTTTTTTTTTTATAAAGGGGATTTCGTCTTCAAGAAACATGCATCTTTGGTTTGCAGGACACACTGTTGATCAAAATCTAAAGATCGGGAAAGAAATGAGTAGTACTTGCATTTCTCTGACGGTTCGTAACCGGATCGCAACTTCAGAATATAGCAAGAAGATACGGTAGAAGTAAAAAGAAGAAGAAATTAAAAGGATTGGTAGTGGTGTACTTTGTATCACCGTAACTTTTGCTGATCTCTTTAAAATTTTGTTCAGAAATGTTTGATAGCTTTTCAGTAGGCTGGTGTCATAGTTACCCCATGAAAAATGCCTTCAGCCATGAGGGATGGCTCTGCAACATCTCCACAGCCAGCTGCACTTCGACAACCATGCAGAACCTGAAACTCTGCTGTATTTCTTTTTTTTTCTTTACTGAAAAAATAAATGTTATTCCACCTTTCAGTGTCTCATGATTGGTGAATGGTCCAAATGGGCAAGTTTGAGCTGCAGCATTTTTTGGTTGTGTTTGTTTGGCCACAGTCGGCTTCGGTAAAGACTGTATTCTGGGTCAACTGTGTTTAGGGTTCTCCGGTTCAGTTCAGGTGATTTTGTATTTTCTAACCAATCCAATCATTCAGGATCTTTAAATTAAAAAAAAAAGGAGCAACCTTTCTTATTACGTCCAACCTCTGTAGTGTTGCTCAGCTGTGCTGCCTTGTTAAAAAGTTTGTTTTTTTTTGTCTTTCATCATCAGGGAGTCCTGATGTTGAAAGATTTTTTTTTTAGTTCAGTTTTTAGTAGTTTAAAAACAAAGAAACTTTTCATCAACTGATGATCAGCCTGTTTGAGTTTGAATGCAAAAATTTGCATCCCCAGTTTGTTTGGCCTCTTGCTCCTGTTTTTAATTTCTCTTGCTCTTTTGATTAGGATTGTTTTTAATTAAAACATTGATACGCTCCTTTTTAATGTCGAGTTTTGTGTTGGATGTGACGCTCAACCTGCTAGAGGGAGCAACGTAAAGGCAGCAAGGGAAGAGAAGGCGGGGTGTTGTGATTGTGAGCAAGTGAGGGAAAGAGGAGATGGAGGAAGAAGGGAGGATGCAGCACACAAAGCAGCAGAGCAGCAGGTTGCTATAACAACAGCACCTTGGTGCCTCCATCTCTCTGCTCTTCCTCTCTGATCACCCTCTCATCGTTTGCTCCCTGCTGTCATTTGGCGCGATATGCCTCTCCGTCAAGCCACCTATCCCACTCCTCCACCCCCTGCACCACCTCAAAGCTCCCCATCTCCTCTGCTTCATCTTCATGTTCTGGTTGCTCCCTCGCTCAGAGCGAGGGGGGGAAAAAAAACCCCAAAAAACAACAGAAAAACAGACCATCTGCCTGCAAATAAATCCCCTCTTCCTATGTCTGTCGGCTTCACCTTTGTTTCCGTGTGTCGTTGTCGTTTGCCGCGTGTCGCGGTTAGCAGGCAGAGGAGCAGTCACCAGGTGTTTGTGTCAAAGGAAACGCGCAAGAGAGAAAATAAGCGGCGATCGCTCCTGTCTTTGCTCTTTTACATCCTCTTGTCCTTTTTGCCGTCAAGCTGTTTCTCTCTACCTCCACTAATGCACTCCAAAGCAAACTTCTCCCCGGTTCTTTGTCTCAGAATCAAAGTCTTATTCTGGCAATGAACTGTTAAACAAATACAAATATTGTTGCTACCCATGCGCAGGGCATGACAGGTGTCTTACAGTTGTTTTTAGAGGTATAATTAGGTCGCTAATTGCACTGAGAGAAATGAATGATTAATTAGAGAGTTATTTGAAGGTATTTATTGTAGTTGCTCGCAGTTTTTGTCGTTCATTCTGTCATGTTTCCTCTGGCTGTGGCACACCGACTCGCACAGACAAAAACCACAATCCCTTTCCGTCAATGCAGTCTGTGTTATATCAGCGAGGTTAAATGGATAATGTTGTTTTGTTGGTGGGTGTGTGTGTGTGTTTGTGTGTGTGTGTGCATGCGTCCTTGTGGGAGGGTGCCGCGGTTCACACCACCTGGATAATTGTGGGAGTTTTTATAGGTGGGCTTTGAACGGCGAGCCTGTTATTATCAATGTGACTCACTGGCATTTAGGGAAAACCTGAAACACACACGCGCTCACACACACTTTTGTTCAGAAGACTTGAATTATTTAAACCCATTGATTACAGGACCACACATAAAGCAGGAGAAGGAATGGTGCTGGTAGGTGTTCTGGGCTTTTCTGTGGAGGAATCCAAGCCTGAAATCCATACATGTCCACAGCTCAGTGTTATTTCATGCATTTATTTTACTTTTTTTTTTTTTTTTCCAGTACACAGTCTATGAGCAAATTACACGTGTCTGGGGGGCTGAGCCAACTAACAAAGGCTAAGACCCCCCAAAAAGAGGTAGAAATAACATCCTTCATGGTATTTTTATGCAGGCATTAACACTGAGAGCATCAAAAATAAGTGTGGAAGAGTTTTGCATTTCAGACTACTGTAAGATTCCCAACTCTTGGTTTTTCCCTCCAGAGCGTCATTTTGCCATAATGCAAAGTACATTTGAGGGTTAATGCTAACCTTTCTAACATGTTTCTCAATACCTTGTTACACTGTTACGCATCCGCTTTACATTTTAATGGTTAGAAAAGTAAGACTCTCACATACTGGGGCGTACTGTGTGACTCCTCACACTGTTCGCCGACAGTTGAGATTTCATCGTCTCAAATGCAAACTTCAGTAAAGTAGAGTAAAATAGAATAGAATAGAAATATCCTTTAGTGTCCCTCAGTGGGGAAAGTTAGGTGAGCCAGGAGCAACTCCAAGGTGAGTACAAGCATGCATACTCAGACTGTGGTGAACAACATCGCCGTAACAAAAAAAAAGAGATTCTGCAGAAAGGGGCATATTTACAACAAAACAAAATATTACTGCACATTGAGTAAAATCACTTAACATCAACTCTTATGCAAACTGTTGTTTTGTCAACCAGAGAAGTGACATTTTTTTTTCAATTCTAGATTTTTATAAATGAGGGCTGAATTCTCCCTGTTTTATTAGGGAAGATAAAATATTGTCATATTATAATTAATCACATTTTTGCTCTAAAATAGAAAGAAACCTGTGCCTTTAAAAGTTGTCGGTATTAAGAATTTTGCGTATTATCGACTTCGGGTTTGAAATTTTAGTATAGTGGCAACCCTGAACTCAGTTTGAGGGCAGCCTTCACTGAGTTTACCAGGCAAATGGTTGTTGAACAGTGTTTCCTCTACCAAAGGGAAAAGGGGAACATATACCAGGATGAATTTTCTCATTTATTTTCGATTGTGTAGGTTCCCTATCAATGAAAGGAGATTTCTAGTACACAGAACATAAGTCAGTTGTATTTTTTTTTCCTTTTTGCATTAGCCTGAATTTATATTATACAAAATATCCTCCTTCCCCTTATTGTTACCGTGTATTTCACTCCATGGCTCACAGGCTGTAGTTTTTCTTGTCGATACTAACAGCGTTTATCATTTCATAACAATAATTAGGCTATCTGCCAATCAATATGCAGAACATGAGGAGGAAACCACCTCCAGCACCTCTGCACCAGTCTTGTGCTCTCATTTACTTTCAGAAAATCCAGAAAAAGGGATGTTTTTTATTTTTATTTTTTTATGGTATGCGTTTCTGCTAGCTTGAATGGGTCCACCTCCAGGTCAGAATACAATCTGAATATATTTCATCTGCTGTTCTGTCTGAATAACAAAGAGCTAAGTGTGCATTTACACACATATCAAAAGAGCTTCCTCTGTCCCTCTGTGTGTGTTTTTGACTCCTTCACATGTGACAGCTGAGAGTGTAGATTTTACAAAATATTTCCCTGCTACTGAGTGCCTTTGTTTTACAGCTGCCTGTTTCAAATGTAGATGAGCGTGATGGATACGACTTCTGAGTGGCTATTATGAATGTGAACGTGTTTGTGGGATTCGGCTTTTATCTTTGTGTGTGTGTGTGTGTGTGTGTGTGTGTGTGTGTGTGTGCTGGGGTTAAAAGGAGCAATGGAGTGATGTTTCAACAGAAGGGGAAAATTTGTGTCCTGTTTTTCCTGCTTATTACATAGTTATTACTGTTGTGCTACTGATCCGTTTAAAATGTGCACAATGAAATATTGCAAATGTTAGTGGAGAATCTGTGTGCATAATATCACATCCCAATATTTGGGTCTAAAAAGGTCTCCATAGCGCCCCCTGCTAAAGATCTCGGTGTCCTCAGCAGGTGGTTTGGTCTGACCGTTCCTGTAAAAAATAACTTGTGATACATAAACAGCTAAACAGTGTTATTGTCTTTACTTTCGATTCATAGGAATTGTAGGTCTCAAAGTGGTCTGTCCAGCTAGTGTGTAAAAATTTTAATGTATTTATTTCCATTTCTTTAATTTTAAAAAAATTGCTTTTAGCTAGCTGGTGTTTTTTTAAAAAAAGATTGTTATGGCACTTGTGGCCTTTATGCACCAGGACAGGAAGAAGTGCAGAAAGAAGAGAAAGACATGCAGCAAAAGGCCTGATGCTGGGAACTCCACCTGGGGCTGAAGCCTCTCTGTGTGGCGCGTCTGGCCTACCACTGAGTCATGTGATCCCCGATTCCAAATCTGCTGCTTTGTCACAGAAACAACTTATTTCTAGTTTCCTTAATGACATTTACTGCTGGACAAACATCTCCAAAACCTCACTGGCCTGCAGGCCTTGAATGCATTCTTTGTGATACTGGTGTTGATAATAGTGAAAATGAAATTAGTGATACGTTGTGCAAGATGGAAAACGGAAGAGTGAAATGATTTTACAACCGATTGCCATCCTAATATTAATGTTGTTTGAACATTGTGCAGCCCTACTAGAAATTAAACAAGACTTCATCTTGAGAGAAATTAGAAACAGAGGCACATTATTTTGCTGCCAACATATTTTTTTTTTTTTGCATTCATGCAGTAAATTTACTGATAAAGAGGCCTGACCAAGTATTTAGTGCACATACTTTACCAGTACAGGACATACTTTTAATAGGCCAACATTTCTGTTGAATCCCTGTTTTTTTTTTTTTTTTCCTAAGATCCACATTATAAATCAGCAATATGTCATCAGTAGAGCTCTAAACACCCATCTCACTGATATTTATTATCAGTTCTGGATCTCAGCACTGCAGTGAAAGCTAACAGGACTTTAACATTTTGAAGGGTGTCTTTTCAGGGAGCACATTTGTTGATAAAAGGCCAAAGTGGAAAGTTCTTTAAAACTTCTCATGTTGGCGTGAACCCTTTACTTTGTCTCCGCGTTCTCTTTTCATGTCTCGGATTTTGTTTACCGTTTGTCTGTGCCTCCTCTGCTCCCTCCTCCAGGTCTATGACAGTGATTACCTTAACCACCAGCCAGGGTTTGTTAGCACCCCGTTGTTATCTAGTCTGTACTCCGGCTGAGGCAGTGAGACAGTGGAGCTGGAGTGGTGCGGTGGCTGCCCACAGTAAGGCTAAGAATGGGCTGCAGATCTCAGAGCGGGAGCTCATTTCCCTATTGGCTGATGTTAATGTTGGGGAGAGCGCAGCTGTTGCTTTGATCTCTCCATTCTGTTTATTGAAAACAGGTCTTCCCATTTTCAACTTGTGTTTCTGTACACATGCACGTCTCTGTGAAAAAGGCGTCGGTGTGGTTATTATCTTGGAAATGCAACTGGTTTATTTTTGCTTCTGATGACTATTCCTGGTGTTGGGAGAGAACAGGTTACTGTTTTCAATTATTTGAAACCCCTCTTGTTCGGTCATTAGGCTCCTTAAGAATCTGAAGTTTTGACGTTTGTTTTCTCTGCATCTCTTGCAGCTCCAGGAGACGGTGAAAAGGAAACTGGACAGCGCACGATCACCCCTGAACGGTGACCAGAACGGCATCTGTGATGGCGGCAGCTACTCGCCAACGGGAAAACGGGTCTTAAAGGACAGCCACGGCGGTTTAGACTCTCTAACGGGTCTCCCCAAGAACAATAATAATAACAATGTGCCACCCATTTCTCCTCTGCATCATCAAATGGACATTAAGCCCATACTGACCGGGCCCAACACGTCCACCGGCAACACTACAAACGGCAACGGCACCCATATGGGCAGGGCGTCCGACGATCTGGGGAAGAACGGCGGCAGCCACCTGCAGGACATGAAGCTGAACAGCTCCCTGGACCTGGAGGACAGTTTCAGCCTCCTCAAGGACCTGAAACAAGAGCCGCTGGACGACGGGGCTGGAATGGAGTCCAGCGAGCCGCAGTCCCTGTCTAACCAGAACAAACTGTTCTCCGACATCAACCTCAATGACCAGGAGTGGCAGGAGCTGATTGATGAGCTGGCCAACACCGTGCCAGAGGACGACATGCACGACCTCTTCAACGAGGACTTCGAGGAGAAGAAAGAGGCGGAGTTTGGCAGGCCAGCAAACAGTCAGGCCGAAGCCCCGCACGAAGCTGCTGGGAGTACAACACCCGGTGTCGGGGCGGCGTCAACAGGATCCTTGCCCCCTCCTCCGCAGGGGGTCCCACAGGTTCCCATTGGTTCACCACAGGTCGGTATCGAGACTGCCAACATGGCGGCTTGTACTCCTTTATCTTTTATCCTTAATCTTATCCATATGAATGTGTGTGTGGGTGTCTGTCCCGTGTGTTTCTGAATTGTCGCGTGATAGAGACTGCAGACCTGTTTCTTGTGCTTTGACTGCTGGAAATGGGCACCAGCTTCCTGCAGCTCTGCTTAGATGAATGCAAACGGATAAGTGGATTTTGCTTCCACTTTGTAATTTTGCACAATTTTGTGTTGGAGAATAATAATCCCCCTGGAAAACACTAACTGCCACGGATACAACCAGTCATTTCTGCAGCATTTTGTATATCATGTTGACTGGATCCAGTGATTTGTACTTGGACCACTTTTAACCTGGAACTAAATAAAATAAACTTCGCATTTTTTTTATATAATACATGTAATGTAAGATACAAATTACTCATTACTGTTGTTACGATGAAGTATATTCTTGCTTTGCAATATCTTTGTCTGGCTTAGAGCTCTTAGCAGAGTTCTCATTTTGCTACTGTGCACAATATCCAAAACTGATGAGCAGCAACATTTTTTTTTCTTAACATCACTACTGATGCGCCTTTCATTTGGACCACAGCTTAATGCTGAAGATCAGCAAACAGCCAACACTGGTCATGTCTGTTGATGATCAGTTAGCACATGCTTTTATTAACAGGAACTGATTACGACTTTCTCACCAAAATTTTTAGACTTGACTCGTTAAATAGAACGGAAACTAACTAGGTGTTTATTTTAGTTTGATAATTGTTGCAGATCAAAAAGGTAATGCATTCTGAAATGTGAAAACCACTATCTTATTGGCACTGTTGATATTTTTATTTTATTTTTTATTGACCCTGTATTCACGCTGTTGTCCGGTGCTTCTGGCTGTGGTGGTGCTCACAGACTATGGTAAAGAAATGTTTGTGAAAAGACAACATGGTACAGATTCATTTTAAGAACAAGACTCGAAAAATGCATTGTTTATTGTTTTGTATCAAGACAAAGTAAACCAATATCCCGTAAGATCATTTCTGGCGTGTCTGAAATAACTGCTTTGTTTCCTCCCCATCAGGTGCGACCGTCATCGTCGGGGCCTCAGTTTGCGACCACCGCCAACGGGACCCCTCCCCAGCAGCCCCTGCAGCAGTCTCCAGCTGTTGCTATGCCATCAGGTTCACCGTTGCACAACTGCGTAGCTCGCTCACCTCAGACTCCAACCCAAGCTCAGACTCAAGCAGTCTCCAGGCCTGGGAACGGTTACATGATGAACCCAGTTAATCAGATGGGGTCAGGAGGCGGCCCAGGCGGGGGTGTTCCAGGTGGGAGTGGCCCAGGTGGGACTGGCCCTGGAGGTCAGCCTGTGGGCCCGAACACACCTGAACTTTCTCCAGCAGAGCAGCTAAAAGCAATAGCCCAGCATCATGTTCACCACAGCAAGATGATGCAGCATAAGCAGCAGAAACAAGCAGCTAACTGGTCACCAGTGGGTGCTCCAACCAGTCCCTTCAACTCTGGTCCCTTTAATCAAGACAAGCCCAACAGCCCCATGATGTATCCATCACAAGTCTTTAACACACCACAGGGCCCTCTGGTGGCTGGGATGGCTTCCAACAATGGGCCGAAAGCCCCCATGAACAACTACCTCCCTCACAACCCCATGGGCATGATGGGACAGCAGCAGCCAAACAGCATAAACCAGAACGCCATGTCCAAACAACAGACGCAACAGCAGCAGCAGACAGCCGCCATGCTGTCCTACAACAACACAAAACCGCTCAGTCACTTCAGTGGCAGCGGCGTGGACCACATGGGTCAGAGGATGACTCCGCCCATGGCGGGGAACAGTCAAGTCAAGAACCCCATGATGCCGCCCTACATGGGAGGCGCCGGAGGAGGAGGCCAGGGGCCGGGGCAGACGCAGGGGCCGATCCCCGGACAGACGGCCCACCCGGGGGAAGAGCACAAGAGGATGCTGATGATGAAGCAGAAGGTGTTGAACCAGAGCATGCCCTACACCTTGCAGCCTCATGGCCAGGTAAGGGAACTGCATCATCTTTATTACCTTGTGATGCAGCTGAAGTGTGGCTGGGTCTATTTTTTTTTTTTTTTTTTTTTTTTTTTTTTTTTTTTTTTTTTTTTTTTTT